>NW_027473354.1:1212500-1222500 GCF_050947335.1 Megachile rotundata
GTTCGTCGAAACGAATCGAAACCGTGTCGATATAAAACGTTTCGTTCCTCCACGGGGTCTCTTCTCTTATTTTGTATCGATAAAGCGCGTAAAAATGCAAATCCTTTCGTGCCAGAAAGATTTCTCGTTGAAAAGTTTTAGAAGCACGTAACACCGCTTTTCACGCTTTGCATCGAAACGGTATAAGCACGTAAACCACACACGCTCGTATTGAACCTCCACAATATCGGTGTTCTTTCGCCTTTTTCATAAATACCATTTTTTGCAATGAACCAATATCAGCTTAAACGTTCCTTTTTTATTTGGTTCTTCTCTCATGTGTTTCAGTCATATTAAATTTTTGTTCCTCCAAACTCTCTCTCTCTATTCTCTCCTTTCACTCTCTTTGGTATTTTATTTAAGACACACCGATAAAGGTTAGCGCGTACAGTGGCGTGCTGAACGTACCGTGATAGCGCGTACAACGGACATGCTGTTCGAAAAAAACGAATCGGAGCAAGCACGTACACAGAGAATTTTAGCTCGCGCTGGGCACATCGATTCTTACAAATCCACCCAAATTTTTATTTTCTCTCTCTCAAAATTTCGTGTCATAGTTACGATACACCATAATAATATTTTTTTTGTACGTATAAGCGAAAACTCGATGTAATATCCAGAAATCATCCGCACCGAAAACTCTTCACTTTGGAAGAAGTTTCCATTTCAGAAACCGTTTTTACGAGTCATAGTTACATATTATTTCGCTTCAATATCTCTGCGCTGTACGTATAGTGAAGCATTTATTTAATATTTTACTTCATCGTACCGAAAAACTCTCCGCGAAGAAGAAGTTTTCTCGCGCATCGAGAAAATATTTAGGCGTTCGAGACGCAGATAACATTAAGGGGACGTAATATCATTTCTGAATTTCGGAATAAATATTCCGTTTCACAATTTTTTAGCCTCTCGACTGAAGCCGTTGTAACGAACAAGTTCGTTCAACACCACTATCTAATTCATTTTTAATATAATTTTATAAAACCTTTTTTGGCCCGTTTTAGAACGGTCGGTTTTTTTCTATCCCTTTTATTTTAGTAGCCTGTGCCGCTTGAGTCAGTACAACGTACACACCGAAGTGCATACGAGTCACCAGCCTCATGTTAAAGGTTCGTCGCATATGTGCCATTCGGTCTTAGACGCCGACACGCGACAATGCAGTGTGGAGAAAATCCCGCATCGATATCGAGAACACGAACAGTCGAGGCAACACGAAGTTACGCACGAGGAGCGGTGGACTAGTTCTCAACCGAGGTCATAGAATAGCCACGCGCTCGACTCTGTTCCGTCTGGCACGATCGGACCGAACGTCTCCTTATAGGTACCGAACGGCCGGCCGTATGGTCGGCGACACCGGCCGTTACGCACGGGCGCTTACGATGCTAACGCGCGATCCGAACGTGCCAATGCGAAAGTGCGGTAAAACTTAGCGCGAAAAAATCGATTTTTCAAAAAGTTGTCAAATACGCTACAAAGTATACGGACGATGTTTTAACAATTATTTTACGAAATTTAATGACAAAATTAATCGAAAAAAATTTTTTTTCTTTTTTTCGCCAAAATAAATACCAAACGAATTTCTAACGTAATAAATGAGTAACTAACATCAATATACGCCCAAATAATATACAAGAATCGAGAAAATATTTATATTTTTTCCAAAAATTGAGCAAAAATCTCTCTGCATAGTCGGTTCGGTGCCGAGTCCGAACGTGCCAAAGTCCCTCTGGCATAGTCGGTTCGGTGAATCGATGACTGACAACCTATATTAAAAACGACTAAAACATTGTTACGTCGTGGCCTATTCTGCGGTTCTTTAACCTTAAAGTGCTGACGCACACCTTGACCTTAGCCGGTTTCCGATTTCTAGTTTAATCAGGGGAATTCGATGGAGGCTATTTCCGAACTGACTAAGCCTTTTGCTGGTTATACTAGATTTTATTGTATATGTTCCTTACTTACAATGATGATCTCTCTCTCTCTCACACGCACTTACACTCGTGACTGATGGTGGCTTGGTTTCGGGTACTGCTTCGCCCCTCTAGACGTCGATGATAGTCTTATCCTTCGCGGTGGACCTACGCGATGGCGCACGCACTCCCGGAATTAACTGTTTATGGGTCTTGTATTATTAGACCCGGAGATACGATACGCGAATGACCGCTGGCCGAGCGCGAAAGAGACCTCGAAGTGTAAAGTCACGAACAATCAACTACAACCAACCTTTACTCGCGCTTGTCGGCGGTTTTTGTACCCGAAAGTGTGCCAAATTCTCATGAGTTCTCATTTGTCACTCATGCACATTTTGGAGTTACGTGATCGCCTCCGCAGAATGCCGCGTTAATGCATTCCTGCGTGTCAATTCGGTCGCGACCCGAATACCGACGGAAAAGGAATATTCCTCGGATGTAACGCCCCCCACGCTAGACACAAAATAGTCTCAAGAGGCAATTTTGTGAGAAATGAAAACGTATATTCCTTTTTTGTCGTTACTTAATCAACTCACACTCAAATCATAACCCATACTTGTAAGTAACATAATTAACAAAGGTGTCAAAAATTACTGAATACACATAATACAATATACAAGGAAAGAATATATATATACACATAAAACAAATTTGAATAAGGTGTGAACTATGAAATATGCAATATAAACTGTTCGATGTACGCGAGAGAATTATGTACAATGAGGTTTAAAGAGTCGCGAACAGGTATACAATTTGATTTGCGCAATGTAATATTCCTAGTGTAGTACAGGATGGCTGGTTGCCGGTATGCCGATGTTTTTTCCATCCGGAGGTTCTCGGATGTCTTCTATGGAATTTTGGAAGTCCTTGGGTTTGTAGACTGCATTTCTGGAGCGAACCGTTACGTGGTTCGACACGTTGAATGGATCCTCTCTTGGTCTCGTCCTTTAATAAAAATAGATTGCCTTCCTTGGTCCGTGATGAACCTCTTGGGCTGGCTCCTGTTGTCCGTATGCCACTATCTCGGTTTCCTCTACATTTGCTCTTGTTATGGGTGGGAGATCATTAGGAAAGACGTGTAACGATTTGTCCTAATATTATGAATCAACAGGTATAACCGATCTTCATCGTAGCAGCAAATAATTCGAATTAATGAAATATAGATAGGTATTTGATTGATATTGAGAAAATACATATATTTATTCATGAATACGGAATTATAGGTTTAATTCACGAATGACGGCATATGTCACGAATGTCCCAAAAAAATTTATCATTCTCTTTCCTTCAGGGTGGTTCTAATTGGACGCTTTCATCTAAGTCCCTTTCTTTTTGGAAGTAAGCATGTTTTAACTTATCAAAATGTTTTGCAAATTTCTGTCCGGTTTCCGTAATTAATATCGCGTTATTCAGATCGGTGATTTCGCAGATTTTATATGGTCCGTGGTAGTGAGGTTCAAATTTTCCTACCCTGGGTTCCTTTAGCACATAGACATATTCGTTAGGGGAAAATTTTACTTCATTACATTTTTTATCGTAAATTAATTTAAAACGCCGTTTATTAGAGTCCAAGTTATCCCGTATTATTCTTCGAATTTCGTCTAAACGATGGACTAGGTTTTGCACATAGAGGGGATAGGTGCGGAGTTCCTCTCGAGACATAGGCGTAAATGGATCTCTAGCTACTTGTCCGAAAACTACCTCATAGGGCGTGAAATTTGTTGCTTCGTGTACGGATGTGTTGTATGCATAAGTCGCGAAAGGTAGGAGAATATCCCAGTCTTCATATTTTTCCAAAAAATGTTTTAAATATTCAGTTAGTACTATATGACTACGTTCGAGCGAACCGTTTGT
This sequence comes from Megachile rotundata, assembly GCF_050947335.1. Classification (NCBI taxonomy): domain Eukaryota; kingdom Metazoa; phylum Arthropoda; class Insecta; order Hymenoptera; family Megachilidae; genus Megachile; species Megachile rotundata. The sequence goes on from NW_027473354.1 coordinate 1,216,364, forward strand.
CTGAGGCCTATATCCAGAAGTTGTCACATGGTTAATTTTAAATGTTTTCGCTATTCCTTCTATTACTTGATTTATGAAGGTTCTTTCTCGGTCGGTGAGAATAGCACGAGGGGCACCGAAAATTGCAATGAAGTATCTCGATATCGCATCTGCTACCGTTATTCCTTTAATGTCAGGTAGGGGTATCGCCATACAAAATTTTGAAAATTGGCATTGGATTGTGAGGATGTGCCGGTTGCCGCTTGGAGTAGGGGGTAAAGGGCCCACAGTATCTAGGGCTATTTTATCGAAAGGTTTTGCCGGTGTGTCTGTGATAAGCATAGGTTCTCGTGTTTTAATTCGTACTAATTTTTGTTCTTGACAGCTTGTGCAATTTCTAATGTAATCCTCTATATCCATGTGTATTCTCGGCCATTCAAAGTTATTTCTAATGCGTTTAAATGTCTTTGTTACTCCTTTATGGCCACCTACTAAACTCTCGTGATAATATCGGATAATACTTTCACGCTGATCCTCAGGAGGTTGTTGAATTTCTCCTGTACAAATTATTATTTTTAGTGGTAAATCGTAGAAAACTTCTTCTAGGTACTTTTGCAGGGTAGACGCATCGAATGTATGTAGAGTCTCGCCGTATGTTGCAATTCTAAAATTTTTTATATCTGTTAGCCCTATAACTGATTTTAAAGCTTGTAACAAATATGCCAATTGGTTAGTGTGAATGGTATGGAAAAAATGTTTAGTTCCGACTATACTGAATATCGTGCCTTCCTCCGTACTAGTTTGAATTACCCTTCCCTCGATTAACTCATGCATCAATATTTTGGGTTCCGAGAAAAGTCCTAAAACCTTCAATGTTTTTCACACTGGGCTCAGGAACACTTTATCTGCCGGGATAAAATGAACATAATTGCCTTGATCAGATGTAAGTGTGGATTTTGAAATTTCTATTCTACATTTCAGTGACTTCTGTTTAGCCTCGATTGGTGTTGGCTTCGGATACCATGACGGAATATCGAGCGTATCATAAGAAGATGTTAAGATGATTGGTTCTGATATATTTGTTCCGGTTTTTGTTCGCTTTCCATGATCCATTGTAGTAGGGGCAATTATTGTTGATTGAGGTACGTCTAGTAAATTTGTAGGAGAGGGTATGTGATCCGACGATTCATCAAGGTGAATGTTTGTATGGTTTGAAATTCCCTGGTTGTCTTCTTCGATTGGGATCGAGAGATTCCTACTTCGCTTTTCATTAATTGGTTCAAAGTTATTAAGATTATCGGTTATCGGCGAGTCTACTCTTATTTCGGGAGAGTTTTGTTGTACAGCGAGTGGTGTTCCCCCAAATTTGTTACGTCGCGGCCTATTCTGTGGTTCTTTAACTTTAAAGTGCTGACGCACACCTTGACCTTAGCCGGTTTCCGATTTCTAGCCTAATCAGGGCAATTCGATGGAGGCTATTTCCGAACTGACTAAGCCTTTTGTTGGTTATATTAGATTTTATTGTATATGTTCCTTACTTACAATGATGATCTCTCTCTCTCTCACACGCACTTACACTCGTGACTGATGGTGGCTTGGTTTCGGGTACTGCTTCGCCCTTCTAGACGTCGATGATAGTCTTATCCTTCGCGGTGGACCTACGCGATGGCGCACGCACTCCCGGAATTAACTGTTTACGGGTCTTGTATTATCAGACCCGCAGATACGATACGCGAATGACCGCTGGCCGAGCGCGAAAGAGACCTCCAAGTGTAAAGTCACGAACAATCAACTACAGCCAACCTTTACTCGCGCTTGTCGGCGGTTTTTGTACCCGAAAGTGTGCCAAATTCTCATGAGTTCTCATTTGTCACTCATGCACATTTTGGAGTTACGCGATCGCCTTCGCAGAATGCCGCGTTAATGCATTCCTGTGAGTCAATTCGGTCGCGATCCGAATTCCGACGGAAAAGGAATATTCCTCGGATGTAACATACGAATATTCCCCACGAGCGTGGGGGGTGTTCCCCAAGAGACCCGTTTTTTAGTTTTCGTTGCACATTCCGGCGTACCTCTGATATTACTATCATCAAATTCCTGAACTGGTATCCGTGTTTCTATCGGTTCCAAAACTGTTGAGTTTGCATTAGGCTCGTCCACAATATCCTCTGGTAGCCAAAAACTTCGTTCTAAATTACTATCTGTTAAGTTTGATTCATCATTATTACTATGTTCTACTAGTAGTGACGGGGGTTCTTCATAATTTGGGCGTGGTTGATTTTGATGACGCGCACTGACTCTCTGACCAATTCCTTCTGTGCTAACATTCGAAACGAGTAATATCTCCTTTTCGCGTGGTACAAGTGGTAGTGCATGCAATACCGGATTACGAGATAATGCGTCTGCGTTAGCGTTAACTCGTCCGGGTTTGTAAATTATTTCGTAATCGTAATCAGCAAGACGTATTCTCCATCGAGCCAAACGGGATACTGGATCTTTGATTGAAAATAGCCATTGCAGAGGGCGATGGTCAGTTACCAATGTAAATTTCTGTCCGTAGATGTATGTCCTAAAATGTTTTACTGCGAATATAATTGCCAAACATTCCTTTTCTGTAGTAGAATAATTTTTCTGACAGTCTGTGAGTAACTGCGATGCGTATGCAATGGGCGGATCCTGGCCTATTTTGCCTTGACTCAAAATAGCGCCGACCGCAGTATCAGATGCATCGGTGGTTATAATAAATGGTTCATCAAAATTAGGGTATCTTAAGACGGGTTCTTCGCAAAGAGCTTGTCTAAGGTCCTCAAAGCTATTCTGTTATTCTTCTGACCAAATAAATGGTTCTTTGGTACTCGTTAGATCTGTCAAAGGTTTCGCTCGTGTGGATAAATTTGGTATAAATCGACGGTAATAATTAACTAAACCCAAGAATTGTTTGATAGATTTCCTATTAGTCGGTACAGGGAATTCTGACACGGCTTTAATTTTTTCGGGATTCGGTTTTACTCCCTCCGATGATAGGATGTGACCCAAATATACAACTTCGTTCTTCAGGAATTCAGCTTTGTCGGTTTGCAACGTTAAATTATATTTTCGTAATCGGTCGAATAATTGTCTAAATCGCGATTCCATTTCTTTGAGTGTTTCTCCAAAAACCACTATATCGTCTATGTAAACATATAAAATTTTTCCAATCAGTCCTTGCAATACACGTCGCATCAATTTTTGAAAGGTTGCGGGAGCATTTTTTAATCCAAAAGGCATCCGTACGAACTCAAAATGACCATCAGGTGTGGAAAAGGCTGTTTTTTCTCTGTCTTCGGGTGCCATAGGTATCTGATGAAATCCGTTAGCTAGATCAAATACTGCAAAATATTTAGCACCTCCGACACGGTCTATAATATCCGAAATGCGTGGTAGCGGGGAGCGATCGTCTATAGTCTTCTCATTCAATTTTCGAAAATCTACGACCATACGCCAACGTTTATTTTGTTCAGAATTAGATTTTTTTGGGTACTATCCAAACCGGCGAGTTGTACGGAGAGTCTGACGGGACTATTATGCCTAATTTTTCTAAATTTCGTACTTGGGTTTCAACTTCCTTTTCTTGACTTATAGTGAAAGGATATTGCCGAGTAAATATTGGTCTAGAGTCTGTCAATTGAATAGTATGTGTCATGGCGTCTGTTTCTCCAAGAGGATCTCCGGGTATGAAAAATCTATCCGAATATTCCGTAACTAAGTTTTCAACAAGGGTCTGGGACTGTTCATTCAAATGGTCAAGTTTCAAAGTTTTCAGGATAATGTTTAAACGTTCTTCGGAGGTACGATTTGCCGTTTCATAATTTCCGAGGTCATTACTTTCGAAATCCAGTAGCTGTTCTTCACTGAGTGGAGTCAGCGAATTATCGGGTTCGTGTTCGCGAGGTTCTTCACTTTTCGTTGCATCCTCTAGTGCTGGATGTTTGCTTAGATATGTCCGTAGAATTTCTTGGTCGCGATTATATATAGCCAAGGCCATTTCCATTTCTTCAGTGTTTGAAAAATTAATGGGGTGAATTGGTCTTTTACTGGTTACGATCGAACAATGGTAAAATGAAATTGAGCTGTTTTCTTGTAAAAGATAGGAGCTGCCTATTAATCCAACTACCCCTTCAGGGAAATTAGGTGTCTCGACCACATAGAATAAAGTCCAACTACCGTTAATTTTCATGTACGTCGCACCGATGGTTGTAACCGTTCCCTTTAAACCTTCAATGTTAATAATTTCCTTATTTACAACAGGTGCATCGGGTTGGATCGTGCTTAATTTAACTAAATTTAACATAGAGCCTGTGTCAATTATAAACTCGCCCTCGCCGTTGTCCAATACCTTCGCCTTGACTCTGATTCGAGGGGAGGGTGCCTGTTCGAGGTACGGTATCCGGGACTGTTTCGGGACATCCTGCAGGTCGGTGATGAGGTCGCGCTCGTTCGCCACCCGGTTGGTGAGCGAGCGCGATTGGAGTTTAAATTTTCTCTTTCTAGTGATGTATTTCTTCTTGGTGAAAAATTCCGATTACGCGACACAGGTTGCTCCCGTCGTGAGCGAGGTGGATCTCGTTGATTAAAATTTCTTCGTCTAATTTCTCGTTCAGGGCCACGAACCTCATGATAATATCTTCGTACTGGACTGCGCATAAGTGGACGAATCTCACGGTCAGGTACTCGCGAACGGCTCGCTCGATCATTATAAGGTATATTCGCGTGATATAATGTCCTGGGATATTCGTATTCAATTTGTCTTGGCGGCTCGCGCCATGCCGTCCAGGTCCGTTCGGAATCATACGGAGCTGGGGGTCGCGGAGGTAAAGGGTACGCGTATGAGTCAATAGGAAAACCACCCATTCCTCTATTTTGACATTTTTCCGCATACAATGCTTCGTCAAATGTCTCGTTTAAAGAAGTAGGCATAGATGCTACTACTGCGTGTGATATATGTGCGAGCAATCCCCTAACAAAAGATGTACGCGCTAATCGATCAAAATTCGAAGAATCCCATTGTTCTCCGTATTCGTCGCGGGCACTACCAAGGGCCTGATGTCGTAATCTGGTAAACCGATGAATATAATCTAAAATAGATTCGCCCGGATGCATGCGAATGTGTTCTGACTCGTAACGAATCTCTAAATGAGGTCTGCACGGCGCATACCGTTTTCGCAAAAGTCTATGGAAATCTGTAATATTCGTGCAGTTGTTATCCTCAATATAGAATTTTATTGGCTCAGTTAATTTATGTTTGAGACCGGAGAGAAATCTGTCTTCATGACCTCTAGGAATACGATCCATTACACTGGTTACAGCAGAGAAAATACTTTCAAAAGAAGTGAACCTAGGATCAAAACGCGGAACCGATTCTAACGCATGATAAACACGGTCTTCCTCATCACGGGACATACGCCACACATCGTACTGTGACATTTCGTGAGTATTTTGTGATCCCCGATCCAATGAGGATCTGGAGGTTGAAGTTAATGGTGCATTTACGGGTAGTGCTGGAGGAGTGCGCAGCGGAGGTGAAACTGTTAACCTCGGCATGTTAATATTTACGCGATATAATTATATACGATATTTTACGCGATACGCGAAGCAAACTGATACACGACGATACACGTTACGCGATACTACACGATACGAAAATAATACGGAACGGAACAAAACAAAATAATACGGAACGGAACGATACGAAATACTATACACGAAATAGTGTTTACGGGGCAAGGTCAAGTTAGAGGAATCCCACTTCTGACACCAAATTTGTTACGTCGCGGCCTACTCTGCGGTTCTTTAACCTTAAAGTGCTGACGCACACCTTGACCTTAGTCGATTTCCGACTTCTAGTTTAATCAGGGGAATTCGATGGAGGCTATTTCCGAACTGACTAAGCCCTTTGTTGGTTATACTAGATTTTATTGTATATGTTCCTTACTTACAATGATGATCTCTCTCTCTCTCTCACACGCACTTACACTCGTGACTGATGGTGGCTTGGTTTCGCGTACTGCTTCGCCCCTCTAGACGTCGATGATAGTCTTATCCTTCACGGTGGACCTACGCGATGGCGCACGCACTCCCGGAATTAACTGTTTATGGGTCTTGTATTATTAGACCCGGAG
>NW_027473354.1:1227500-1235000 GCF_050947335.1 Megachile rotundata
GTTAAATAATTAATTAGGTCTATATTATCTGAATAATATTTCTTTTTCTTCTCATGGGCAATGTTTGAGTTTCTATAACCTGATACGACTTGTACATCAATTATAAATGCACTATCGTCTTTAACCCATTGACTGCCAGCTACGAGATATCTCGTAGTAAGCGTGTGTATCAAAATTGCCAGCTACGAGATATCTCGTAGTGCGTGCTGCAATTTTAGATTAATTACAAATGGCCATTTCAGTTAAAAATATTTTAAAAAGGTGAATGAAAAATGCTATTTATTACTGTAAATGCTATTACAATATTATATCAGTAACTTAATATAATTATATTTTGTAAAATTTCATGTATTCTTCAAAATAAAACCTTGGCACCCAGGGCAAGACGCTCTAAATATGTCTGGCAGTCAATGGGTTAATAATTATAAAATCCGGTTTCCTCACTCCATTCCTTGTCGGTATCCTTGGCTCTTTAAGTACATTAAACCCCCTACTTTTATAATTATCTGCTAATTTGTTGACGATATTATCATGCCTCATGATTCTGCCGCCATGGGTTCTATGACATTCCTGTATTATATGAGCTGTAGTTTCTTGAACATAACATCCTGCTCTACATTGGGTATTTTGTGTATTCCTTCGAATTCCTCTCGTTGTTCTCATCAAAGATGGGAGGGCATTGATCCTAACGGCATGATATTTAATCCAATCTCCTGGTGGAATGTTAATCCTGTCATCAATCACCCAGCTGTAAGACGACAATGCATTAGCAGATTCTTTCAATTCATAGCCGTCTGTTTGTTTATACAAGTTAGTATTCCATTTTGTATCGTCATTGGCATGTAGTTTAGCCCAGTTATAAGATTTTCTTAATGCTTCAGTATTACTAAGCTTTTGCATGAATGGCCACGGCGAGTTCTTTAGCGCATCTATCCTTCTTATCACTAAATTTGGTATTTTTGTAACTAACGACATTATGCCTAAACCTCCATCCTTAACACTCGCATGAAAATAGGCAACGGGAACATCATGCGGAAGATGCATCCACTTTCTTATAAATTTTCTAATTAATCTCTCCGTTCTTTTCAGGGTAACATAGTTAACCTTGCCGAGAATCAGTTGATGCAGGAAACGCGGTAACAGGTAAGTACGCAAAATGATCATCCTTTGTTGAGGTTTCAAGGGTGCCCTAGTAATTTTTTCTAAATATTCTTCTAAAGAAATAATCTGTTTGGACAACCCTCTGGGTGAGTATGTAACTCCGAGATGTTCCCAAGTGTCAAAAATTTTAATTTGATTCAATTGCATGTCGTTTATATTGAAGATCTTTTTTCAATTACTTTAATCTTTTTATCTCTCCCAGAAGGCACTAAAGATAGACAATTACATTTTTCAGGAGCAACTTCAAGGCCGTGTTTAGACATTTCGTCCACCACTGAATTGATCGCAGCTTGTAGACCTTCTTTGGTGCTCGCGATGAGAACAAGGTCATCAGCGAAGGCTAATGCGTTTATGATTGTCTCTAGGATTTCTACGCCAATGTGTTCAGGTACCGCTTTTAACACTTCATCCATTACGGTGTTAAATATGAGAGATGATAGAGGGTCTCCTTGACGGACTCCTTGACGCGGGTGTATAATTTCAGATTTTAGGTTATCTTTTTTTATATATAGTTCGGCATTTTCGTATAAATATTCAATATATTTTAGGAGTTTATCAGGTAGACCTTTTTGTTTTAGCGTGTAGAAAATCGATTTATGCGAAATAGAATCAAATGCCTTTCTAATATCTAAAAATGCCATGTGAAGTTGTTTTTTATTACGCCACGAACAGTCTACTAGGGTGGACAAAGTATAAGTAATCTCTGCTATACCGTCGGCTCTTATAAAACCTCGTTGTCTATTTTCCGGTTTCAGTGGTAAGTATAACCTATTTGCAAGAATTTTATGGTAGTGTCAAATAATTATTGAAGAAATCGATATTGGACGATAATTTGCTGGATTTTTAATTTCTTTTCCTTTCGGGATTAATATAGTTCTAGCTCTAGCCCAGTCTGGTGGTATTCTTCCAGAAAATAAGATTATATTCATTATAATAGCTTTGATCTTATTAGGCACATTATTTAACCAAATTTTGGCTTGGAGTCCATCAGCCCCTTTTGCCGTATCAAGTCTTGGTTTCGATTTCATTATCTCTTCAATCGTAATTTCTTTCCAAATATTTTCATGTGTTGTACTAGCTGGTTGAATATTATTTGTCTGGGTGCTTTCTTTGTACTTTTCAAAAATGGGCTTCCAATATTTAACTAAGTCATCAAAAGGTAGTTGTTCTGTATTGTCTATCTGACCATCCAAAATTAAGTTTGCGGTTTTAGTTATATTTTTCTTCCACATGGTTTGTATTCTGGCGTATTCTATTTTTCGTTCGTTTCTCTTGGATTCCTTATTTGTTGCATTTCTGTCTCGTTTAGGTCTATAATTTCTGTTACTATTTTGGTTTTCAGGAGTCTCAAAATTCATATTAAACCATTGCATCAGGTGGGCTGATGGATCTCTGTGCTGACGTACATCCTCGAGCGCAAAGCCAAGGATATATTTCGCTGGATCTTCACATTCATTAGATCTTAAATAGCGGAGCGCCGCATTGTACCATTGTTCATTGTCTTCAACTAGGTGAGTATAGTTAAGGTAAGTATTTCCGATATTTGTAAGTGTAACAATCCTATTAATCTGTGTTGTTTCTTCCTGTGCAGGTGGAGAACAAGGAGGTGGCGTACTATAGTGATCGATGTGTTGTAAATTGGAGGACATTTCTTCTGCGTAAGACGTCTGATAAGTATTCGAGCTATTGTTCTGCGGTGGTATATCCAAGCTCATATTACTTTGGTCGGAAATACTTGATCGTTCCAAATTACTAGAGATAGCGTGTCGGATTTGTCTATACTTATTAGATTTACGTAGTGCCTTTATAGCTTCCACGGATCTTGGAGGAGATAGCTTCACTTTTTCATATAAGTATTCGTTAATTCTAGTTTTGGTTCCAGGTGGTGCATGACATTCACTAAACGCTATTCTTTTCATATCTTCGATTTGCCATCTAAATTTCTTTCTTTATAAATTTATATCGTTGTTTGTTAAATCTCTATGTCCAGCAGTTTTATGCACACCAAGTCCGCGGAAGGAGTTAAATTCTTTGTCACAATAGTCACACTTAAATTTGGTAGTTCCTTGTCTAGATGAATGAGAGCCATTGATTGAAACCATAGATGATGATGATGAAAAAGTATGAGATAGAAAAGGTCCACTGGATGGTGGCATAGGGATACCTCCATTGTTAGTGTTTTCAGTTCCATTAATATTACTAGTGGAAATTGCTCTTCGAGGAGCAGTTAGACAACTTAATTCACTATCGCAAGATGGTATATTGCGGCCGGATTGATTGGAATTAATGCCCAGTGGAACCTGTTGAGGCTCCGGCAGGTTGTCAAGCCTTCCAACTGGACATGCGGAACCATGACACTCGGTGGCAACGTTCAGTACTCGATGCTCCTAGATAAGTCATTCATTTTCTTAATGTGTATAGGGCATGCGCTAACATTATTTTTCGCAATAAATTCCGTTAGAACTCTTATTTCTGAGCTTTCAGAGCTTAAACGTAACGCATTCTTAATCGTTCTTTCTACTTGTGCAAATGGTATGTCTGCTGGAAAATCTCGGACAATCATTCTTGGTTTTAGCTTTGTTTTATCTTTTATCATTAATCCTACGTTTTTCAATTCATTCGATTCTTTGAGTTTTTCAAGGTTTACCGTTTTTGCTAATATCCTAACACTTAAGTTATTCAATGTAATTAGATGGTTAACACGCAGATTAAAATCGTACGGATCAATTGCCTCTTTGAGAACTTTTTTAATATCAGACGAAGAGTTATATTTTTTTGGATTATTTTCTATAGAAACTACGAAAAATTCTATTGCATCGCTAGGCATTATTTGTGATTCCCCAGATCTCGTTTTAACGGTGATACCTTTGCTTGCAATTGATGCGTACGATTGACTTGGACCCTGAACTGATGCATGGACAACTTCCTGAACTTTATTTACTACGTCTTTAACTTCATTACATACTGTATTCGTTAAATTATTTCTAAATTTTTCTTGTAAAATGTCAGTTTTTTCTGTTATTTATTTGCTGTTTTACTGTATTCGCTATTTCTGATTTAATAATATTCTGTAAATCTTGGGTTATTCTATGTTTTAAGTCTTTCATCTTAGCATTAAAATTTTCGTCGATCATCTCCATCGAAACATTATTCTTATTTTTATTCAAATTATCAACCAGTTGCTCATGCATTCGTTGGAGATCATTACATCTAGATGCAGCTATTACATACGCTCTCGCTAGTCTATTATATGCCTGATATAAATAATTGATAGCATCATCAACTGCCTAAATTCTAATTTTAGGTTCTTTCCCGGGTGCTGAGACTTTAACATTACACAAATGACTTTTAATTTCTAGATCTATAGTATCTAAGTACGTGATTTATAACGGTAACTCAAAGTGTTTCCTTCCAGATATATTCGGCGAGTCTTCAAAGCTGCTTGATGTTGTTGTGGCTGGCGAAGACAGTGCTCTCCGCTTTTTCCCTTTAGCAGGAGTTGTAAGTTCTCCAGTAAACGACATGATGGTAGGTATCGTTTACTCTTTGCTTCTCTGTAATATTTTCTTTCCAGGTCGCTCAGCGTATCATACGAGTATCAGGATCATGGACGGTAGATTTTTATCAATCAGCAACTCAAAGCGTTTCCTTATATTCTAAAACAAAGTAACAATTAAAAACTGGCCTTAAAACTACTTATTACTACAATAGATACACTTAATATGCAAGTATGTTTGATACGTTCCTTGCTTTTACTTTTAGGACACCCGTTATATTGGTTGAGCTGAATCCGCCTTCTAATATTGCGTCTCAGCAAAATTAGGTAAGTATTATTCCTATTTTATCGCTATTTATAGATTAACAGTTCCTCTTGTTATTTACAGAACACCCAGTATATTGGAAAGCAGCTCAGACGTCCAAGGAGACCATTAGGACTTCGCAAGGTAAGTATTGTTTCAGTTTGCGTCGTATTTTATATTGCTATACACTTTGTACTTATTTGCAGGACACCCGGTATATTGGTTGAAGCTTTTCACATTCGGTAAGACTATCCAGATAGTATAAGGTACGTATTTCCTAGTTATTACAGATTATTTTTATTTCCTATGCTCTATAACAGAATGGTCCTCCAGTCATGGTCGAGGATGTACGTCAGCACAGAGATCCATCAGCCCACCTGATGCAATGGTTTAATATGAATTTTGAGACTCCTGAAAACCAAAATAGTAACAGAAATTATAGACCTAAACGAGACAGAAATGCAACAAATAAGGAATCCAAGAGAAACGAACGAAAAATAGAATACGCCAGAATACAAACCATGTGGAAGAAAAATATAACTAAAACCGCAAACTTAATTTTGGATGGTCAGATAGACAATACAGAACAACTACCTTTTGATGACTTAGTTAAATATTGGAAGCCCATTTTTGAAAAGTACAAAGAAAGCACCCAGACAAATAATATTCAACCAGCTAGTACAACACATGAAAATATTTGGAAAGAAATTACGATTGAAGAGATAATGAAATCGAAACCAAGACTTGATACGGCAAAAGGGGCTGATGGACTCCAAGCCAAAATTTGGTTAAATAATGTGCCTAATAAGATCAAAGCTATTATAATGAATATAATCTTATTTTCTGGAAGAATACCACCAGACTGGGCTAGAGCTAGAACTATATTAATCCCGAAAGGAAAAGAAATTAAAAATCCAGCAAATTATCGTCCAATATCGATTTCTTCAATAATTATTTGACACTACCATAAAATTCTTGCAAATAGGTTATACTTACCACTGAAACCGGAAAATAGACAACGAGGTTTTATAAGAGCCGACGGTATAGCAGAGATTACTTATACTTTGTCCACCCTAGTAGACTGTTCGTGGCGTAATAAAAAACAACTTCACATGGCATTTTTAGATATTAGAAAGGCATTTGATTCTATTTCGCATAAATCGATTTTCTACACGCTAAAACAAAAAGGTCTACCTGATAAACTCCTAAAATATATTGAATATTTATACGAAAATGCCGAACTATATATAAAAAAAGATAACCTAAAATCTGAAATTATACACCCGCGTCAAGGAGTCCGTCAAGGAGACCCTCTATCATCTCTCATATTTAACACCGTAATGGATGAAGTGTTAAAAGCGGTACCTGAACACATTGGCGTAGAAATCCTAGAGACAATCATAAACGCATTAGCCTTCGCTGATGACCTTGTTCTCATCGCGAGCACCAAAGAAGGTCTACAAGCTGCGATCAATTCAGTGGTGGACGAAATGTCTAAACACGGCCTTGAAGTTGCTCCTGAAAAATGTAATTGTCTATCTTTAGTGCCTTCTGGGAGAGATAAAAAGATTAAAGTAATTGAAAAAAGATCTTCAATATAAACGACATGCAATTGAATCAAATTAAAATTTTTGACACTTGGGAACATCTCGGAGTTACATACTCACCCAGAGGGTTGTCCAAACAGATTATTTCTTTAGAAGAATATTTAGAAAAAATTACTAGGGCACCCTTGAAACCTCAACAAAGGATGATCATTTTGCGTACTTACCTGTTACCGCGTTTCCTGCATCAACTGATTCTCGGCAAGGTTAACTATGTTACCCTGAAAAGAACGGAGAGATTAATTAGAAAATTTATAAGAAAGTGGATGCATCTTCCGCATGATGTTCCCGTTGCCTATTTTCATGCGAGTGTTAAGGATGGAGGTTTAGGCATAATGTCGTTAGTTACAAAAATACCAAATTTAGTGATAAGAAGGATAGATGCGCTAAAGAACTCGCCGTGGCCATTCATGCAAAAGCTTAGTAATACTGAAGCATTAAGAAAATCTTATAACTGGGCTAAACTACATGCCAATGACGATACAAAATGGAATACTAACTTGTATAAACAAACAGACGGCTATGAATTGAAAGAATCTGCTAATGCATTGTCGTCTTACAGCTGGGTGATTGATGACAGGATTAACATTCCACCAGGAGATTGGATTAAATATCATGCCGTTAGGATCAATGCCCTCCCATCTTTGATGAGAACAACGAGAGGAATTCGAAGGAATACACAAAATACCCAATGTAGAGCAGGATGTTATGTTCAAGAAACTACAGCTCATATAATACAGGAATGTCATAGAACCCATGGCGGCAGAATCATGAGGCATGATAATATCGTCAACAAATTAGCAGATAATTATAAAAGTAGGGGGTTTAATGTACTTAAAGAGCCAAGGATACCGACAAGGAATGGAGTGAGGAAACCGGATTTTATAATTATTAACCCATTGACTGCCAGACATATTTAGAGCGTCTTGCCCTGG
>NW_027473354.1:1240000-1272911 GCF_050947335.1 Megachile rotundata
ATTTCACTGTCTCTTTCTAATAATTGCACAACATAAGCACGACCGGTAAACGGACCGAATGAAAACGCGTGAACGATTATTCATAGATATGTATGTTTAACGATACGCTATATTCTCATTATAAGGTATCCGAATTGAGGAATCGATATTATATTGTATTTTATGAGAAGACATTGTTAGACTGGCCACGGATCGCGGTTTCGTTCTCGATCGCGAGGCATACGTCGCGAACGGTTGCCATGCAACGATGATCTGTTGAACGACTGCAGCGTCGATCGACAGTCATCGTTTATTGTCGAAAGATACGTGTTGAAATAAAATGTATCGTTGTTTTTAATAAAAAATTCTGTTTTCTTGCTTTCAAGATAATATAGTTTAAATTATTTCTGAATATTCGTTTATGTGTTTTCATTCGTCGTATTTATGTGTTGAACTCACAGTGAAAATTAGTGAAAATTAGTGAAAAATGGCAGAAAAAAGTGATAATGAAAACTAATAATGAGAGATAACAGTGATAGGTGACAGTGAAGTTTCTTGAAAGTTTTTTCAGAGTTTCTATTATTTATGAGAACAGTAAGGATCGGTGGATCGACTCAGTGACAGAGATGCATTTTCATCGTGATTATTTGCGGTTCAATGGGTGAGTTACATTTAAATTTATTAATTATTCAATTCAAATTTTTATTTATTGAATAGGAAAGTTATTTAATTTTTTAAAAATGAGAATTTGTTCTTTTTCATCATCACAATATCGAACGAAAATAATTTTCCATATTTCATCCATTATTTCTTTGCCATAACAAATAAACGTATCGAATAAATTTGATTTACTTTGATTACGTGAGTAGAGACTAATTTTGTTATTTCTTATTCATGAATGAATGATAATTCAACAATAATCCAGATTTTTTTATTCATTATTCAACGTAACTTTCATCTAACAGCTTTCTATTATACCGACGTTATTCCGACGTTATACCGACGTTATACCGACAGTATCAATACATTTGTTCACGACGACGATCGGCCGTCATATTCGAAGCTTTTGCTCACGCTTTCGTGCACCCGGTCTATGCGTGCTCTCATTGGTCAGTGTTTTTTGCTAATAAGTCGAAAATGGAGCCTCAACCAATATTTTGGCAAAGGAAAAAGTTGCTCAGAATCGCCCCACCTACCACCCCTTTTCGGGTCCTACACTAATTGCGGGACACCCTGTATAGTGCCTTACGTTCTATGAGTACATGCGTGCTTACATACTAATATAACCGTCGGTTGCTCGACGTCACACCTCCCCCCCTAGAAAAAGTCCATTTTTACGCAGGGAAAACTGACTTCGCGGGTAAAACGCTCGCGAACGCAGAGTCTATTCGGAGACACTGGGGATTTTCACTGTTGGAGTTTATATGTCTCTTTAAGGGAGGGGTAGAGGGGGTCACTTGTCACTTCTTTGGCACTGCTACCTGGTTGTTGGGGACTCAATGGTTCTTCCTCCTGTGGGACACACTCGATGTTACCGCCGGGCAAATTTAGCTTCTCTTCGTTTCGCCGCTTCAGGAACAAGAAAAAGTGTGTCATGGAGCTCCAAACGGCGACCAGTAGGTGCAGGCTCCAACCATATGCTGCATGTAGGGCGATTCCATTCAAGATTGAGTTGATGATAAGTTTCATGATGCGGACAGTTAGGTATATGCCAATGAATGAACAACAACACTCACCATAAAGGGTAGTGGAACGCTCAATGCCTCTGGAACATGGGACGGTTAACTAGGTCCGCGACTATTGCAGCCATAATAAAGTGACTGCAGCACGCGTAGCAATGCAGAGTAGAACTGTGACTGTCACACAGGAACCGGTGCGAAGAGCGTGAAACGCGAAGCGTGAAACGCGAAGCGAGAAACGCAAGTCACTTTTCGCTTATTAGCCCAGCAAGGGAAGGCATAGCTGTAAGGGGAAAGAAAGAAAAGGAAATTAACGTATAGTATTACTACGGTACTGTAGAAATGCGTTACATGAGCGATTATATTGTAATATATTATTATATTATAGTATAGTATATTATATTATGCTATATTGCAGTATAGCAGCAAACCAATCAATTAATCAAATCTATGAAGCAGAATCAATCAAATCAATGAAGCAGAACTAAACAAGCAAACGAGTAATAGTTAGGTAAATTAGGAGATTAAGCTAGTGCAAAGTACTTACGGTAACTATCCTTTTCGGCAATTCACCCCCATATGCTCCTTGACGTAGATTGTTTAACACGGCGAACTACGGGCAAAGTAGTGATTACGGTGAAAATCGGATCAAGAAGGCATAGCTCGGGAAAAGTGCACATTGCCGCGTATATCGGCAGCAAAGTGGCTAGGCAGAATGAAAGAAATCTCAGTGAGCTAGAACGTAATAATAAGTACGCAACTAACACAGCAAATACTAATGCTAGTAAATTATTAGACTAATTAAGACTATCCACGCACTGCTTGAATGATCTAGAAATCAATCAATCAATCAATCAAAAGAAATCAAGTCATAGCAGAGTTAAGTTAAGTCAATTAATTAATTAATTAATTAATTAACTAATGGCGAGCGAGCAAAGAAGGCGAGCCGGGTGGAAGAGGAAATAATACGGTAAACTGGATCAACAGGATGAATACAAGGACGCGAAAGGGAACATCAAAACCAGCACTCACCATGAAGAATGACAGGAAGAGCAAATTCGTTCTAGATTCGTCCTAGTTTTGTGCTGTTCTCTCACCTACACGATGAATAGATGCAAGTTTATTATTATCTTCTGGATTTATACTGCAAAGCTGAAAGGTGCCACAGCTTGGCACGAACAGGATGGCGGTTCAGGCGACAGGCTAACATTGCACTAGCAGCCGAACGAGCAAAAGCGTAACTGGTAAAAGGAAATTAATGTAAGACATCACATATGCATGGCAAATAGCGGCAGGACCAGTAGTCCGGCAGTCGGGTAGCAGGCAAACTCAACCAATTGACTGATTAGTGGAAATAACAATGGTAGATAAGAAAACGATCTAAACTAAATAAACGATAAACAATAAACTATAGAAGCAACTGAAACTAGGGAACCTAGGTTAATAGGATATGTACTTACAGAAATTCCCTTTAGCACGCTGCTCGACGCAATTAGTCAGATAGAAGAAATTGCGGGCGGAAAATGGTAACGGTGAAAGCTGGACCATGAGCAATGGAAGTTGCGCGAAGTCAAACACATAAGCAGACGAACTGGTTGGCTGTACAGAAAATGAAAGCCAGCCAGTAATGGATACACCCTACAACATTGCATAAGTATAACGGACACAATCACTGATACACACACAAATAACAAATAACATAATTTATATAATAAGTAATTTAATAAACAGAACACAAGCAAAATCAACTAAATTAAGACTGGTCTCATTAACTCAAGGGCAATTAACTAACAACCAAATAACAAATAATCTAAACAAATAATTTACTAATGACAGTAAATCATGTAATTAATTGACTAATTAACAATTGGAACTAAATTAATAATGGAATTAATAGATAATTAGTAACTAAATAGGTCAGTACTTACTCTAGACAATTGAACACGCATGGGTGAAACAATAGAGATACGCAGCGTGAAGGAAGCCATCTTGACCATCATTTTCCTAAAACGAACTGATTAAACCAATCAAACTAGAACCAATATGTTTATTTTATTTTAAGTATATTAATTAACTAGATAGGAACTGTTAGCAAATGTACCGCGAACTAAACGAACACGACGGCTTCACACACGGACAAAGATACACTGGCAGTTTTATTACTCAAAAAACGCACGTGGCAACACACCAACATTTAACACATAACACTTTTTACAGACTGATAAATCACGGGAAGAGCTAAGAATTGAAACTTAAAATTAGTAATTAATTAATAAATAAATGAATACCAGTAGCGCGACACGGTACGCTGTTAAAACAGATAGCAAGATGAAGAAACGAGGAAGCGAAATAACTGCGCAATAAGCGAGGTCTAACTACGACGCAACAAACCACGCGGAAGCCGGTAGAACAATGGAAGAGCGAGGAAAGATGGAGGATAGCGGGAAGCCGGCGAAACGGTGCTAGCAACGAGCGAAACAGCAGCGCCACGACGCGGAAACTGGACAAGACAACATTAGGGCGGAATCACATACACGCGAGCCGTGAATAGAAGGCATACTCTCAACGACATCTATGAAACGCGTAACGACAGCAAGCAAAGGTGGAAACACGCAAATAATAGACAACACACCAATCAATTAACATCTAATAAACAACAAGAAGACCAATCAAACCAATTTAAATAAAATTAAATCAATTACATTTAATCACATTTAATCACATTCAACTACTTTATTTAATTTAACTCAATTAAATTAATCTAATTAAATTAAACTAAAGTGACCGAATTAAACCGAAGCTATGAATTAAATTAAATCAAAGCAAGCAATTAACAGTTAATAATTAAAATGAATTAATAAATGAATAATAGGTGGCAAGCAATAGCCAATAGTAATAACTAACAATAGTAATTAATAATAAATAATAACTAATAACAACAAATAAATACAACAAAACAATATATGAACTAAATTAACAAATTTAATTAATAAATAATCAATAAGTAATAACTAATAGTTAATAAAATGGCACAGATAGTGCAAACAACTAATACAATCAACACAGCGAAGCCAATAAATATAATATATAATATAACATAGTATAATATAATAATATAAAATTCTTAATAAATACCTTCGGATGAACAAAGATGGGAATCGGCTAACTAGCAAACTAGCAGGTGCACAGCACAAAGGGCCAGGCAGACAACGTGGTGCCGACAAGTGAAGGACTAGACAAGAGGACCTTAAACATAGAGTACAATACACATAAACGGAAGCAGATGGAGGACCGAGGATTAGACGCCAGCGCCGCAGGACGGAACACCTGTTACCTTACGTTGAGCAACGTGTCGTCTATTTGTCTCTGTCTCTTTCATTCTACTTACTTTTCTCTCTCTTGCTTTACGGTTACGGTCAACACAGGTCTAACCAACTGCCGCTTTCATTTCCCTGTCACTTTCACTCTCTACTCTCGCCTTCCTTTCCTTCCTTTCTTTTCTTCATGCTTCATTTCACTTCGCGATTCATGCTTCGTTCTCCTTTCGCTTTCTGTTCTCCTTTTTGCTGTCTCTACGTTGCTTTCGCCTTTTTTCGGCTCTTCTGCGCAGGGAAGATAGGGACAGCACCAGCTGCAAGGCACAACACAATTTCAGAGGAAAGAACAAATAGGGGTCAACAAGCAAACAATAGCTAAATTGAAATGACGGACGATAAGATAAGATAGCAATGGAAAATAGACGCAAGCAATAAGAAATATAACTCACCATGATAAAAGAAGGAAAGAAGAAACTCGAGACTAGCAGCAACGACAAACAGCTAATGCAAGCATTAAGAATAAACTTCTAGACGCGCAACACGGGAAGCAAACACTCTAACGATAGAATGACCAACCAGCGGCGGCGCAGAGCGGCCAACCAGCGGCGACGGGAGACGACCAATCGGCGGTGAGATAGAGCGACCAATCAGCAATCATGTGCGGCAGCCAATCAACGACAAGGGTGAGCAGCGCCACTGCGGAAGGCAACAGGAACTAAAGGCGGAATGAATATAGCTGACACAAGCAGCAGGAAGGAAACTTAAGGAAATGAGCAGACGAAAATAGGGATACCAACTTAAATAAGCAAGCATTGACCACGAGCTAGGATCGTGGGATAACAAAGAAATGAGCGACACACGGGGAACGACGAAGGATGAAGCGACGCTACGCGGCAAAAGGAGAAAGCATAATAACAGAATATAATATAATAATAGTTAATAAACTAACAAATATAGGACATATAACTTAAATAGAATACAATACATCATAACACTAATATATTAACACAGCATAATATTAGCAAATGATATAACACAACCAACCAACAACAACAATAAGTAATAAACGACAATTCTAACAATAGTAATAATTAGTGTACTCAAATGATAAACTAACATTGAACGGCAGCGACAACTAACTAAACAACAATAATGGTATACAATAATCAATAGTAAATAATAAATAAATAACAGTAAACAATGAATAATGAATAATAAATAGACGATAAATAACAACGCTAATGCGATCGCGCGGTATCGCGTTTTCGCGGATGCTGCGATCTCGCGGTTTTCTGCATCTGTCGGATTTCTCGCGGCCATGCGGTTCTACTGCAGCGGGCGTCCTTCATGGAATTGAGAGAGGTTGTTCTTGTTTGTCGGTGACGCGATTGTACGGCTTTTCGCGACTTCGCGAATACTGCGATCTCGCGGCTTCTCGCGATCTCGCGGTTTCCGCATCTGCCGGATTTCTCGCGGCCATGCGGTTCTACCGCAGCGGGCGTCCTTCATGGAATTGACAGAGGTTGTTCTCGCTCTCTGGTAACGCGACCGCGCGGTATCGTGATATTGAGGATACTGCGATCTCGCGGCTCTTTCTACCCTTCGCGGCCCAGGTCTTCTCTCGCGACAGTGGGCTGGAGCCGGACCCTAAACCCCAAGCTAAGAAATTATGAGGCCTAAGAAATCAACTAACAAAGCGGTACAGTATAAGGGACAGGGAAAGGCGAAAGAAAGGGCGGCTAATGACTAAAATACAGCAAAAGCGGCAGGAATACAACGGGGAACTAGTTGAAGAAAGCAGGCGAAATCGTAAACACATAAACAGCGTAGGTCAACACAAGAAGGTTAAGGCAACATGTGGCTGACAGGTGACGAGAGACCGAGGAACGACATGCCAGTGGACAATAGGGAAAATCAGTGAACATGGGACCGCAGGCACACAGATGATGGCCCCTGCTTTAACAGCTAATAAAGTGGTAAAACAGCGAAAACAAGATAGACCTAAGCATGGTCAAACCGTTAGCTGACCCGCTCAGGAGAAAAGGAGACGGGGGTGCAATAAAGAATAGCAGGACTACGCGACGAAACTATAGACATCCGGGGCAGGTAGAGACCGGTGAATAAGGAAAGAACCGACGGAGAGATGGCGAGCGGTAGGAAAGAGATAACTCAGAGCCCCGGATAGGCGGAGCAAAGAAGACGCCATCACAGGGAACTGAGGAAACAAGAAGAGCAGGGAGGAGCAAGGACGACCTAGAAGGGGAAACCTCAGCCTATAGGATGATAAGCGGAGAAGGAAAGAAGGCGAATAACAGGAGACGCCAATAGGGAAGACGTTCAACAGGCCAACAGACGAGGCGACCAACATGACACCACCCAAGGAAATGGCGATGGGGAGAGACCGAAGGAGGTAAAACGGTGAGGACACGTGCAGGCAAAGAAATGGGAAAGGAGGAAATGACTAAACAGGAACACAAAGGGGGAACTGTAGCAGTAATAAATAGGGAAACGGGGAAAATTAGGTATTAAGTGTACAAATATTCCAACTGACAGATATTTATTTACTTATTTATTATTTATTTATTTATTTATTTATTTATTCAAATTTTACTCAAATTTTTACCTCATTTTACTTTATTTTAGTTATTTAAGGCAACAAACACTTGAACACTATAGCACTCACAACTCCAATTCCAAGCAGCCTCAAAACACTTGCAAAACACTTGAAAAGGACGTAGGTCAAACTACACAATTAGTATAATAGTTCGATGCGAGTGTGAGTACTTAAACAAATAAACAATTAAATAATCCTAATCTAATTCAATAGGTAAAGTAAAATTAGGCAGCTAAACGATCAGGGAGCAGGATAGGCAAAGTAGGCAACAGGAAACTAGACTATTAACTAAAGATGAACTAAGTAATTAATTAATTGATTAACTTATTAATTAATTAACTAATTAACTGAGTAATTAATTAATTAATCAACTAAGAAGTAGATAACATGAAAGTGGGCAAAAATCGGCAAACTTGGTAAAACTCGGTAGTAACCAAAGAGGGGATGGGAGACAGGGATATTGAAACTTATTACAATTTATTGATTGATTTATCTAGCTAGTATATTTAATATATATAAATATACTTAATACAACGATTCAGCGCGGGGATCGACAGAGACATCGTGCGATTTGCACTTTGGCTCGCAGTGAGAATGTATTCTGACCCGTAGCGGGAGTATTAGAAGGCAAGGGACGGCGAAGCCAGAACATTGCGACAACAACAGGATAGCAGCATTATAAACATAATAAACATTATTAAATATAAAATAAGAGGTAAGAAGAAATAGAAGACACGAAGTAAGAAATAAGAAAGAATGAAGCAGAACGGAGAGAAATAGACGGCAGGAGTAGGACGAAATGAGGGTAGACACTGGGAAAGGGGAGAAGAGGGAAGGAAGGAAGACTACACCGGCAGGAAAAGGAAGGAAAGAGCGGACAGGGCAAGGAAAAAGGGAAAAGGCAAAGGTGAGATAAGAAGTGGGGATAGCTAAGCGAGGCTACAAGGAAAGCGGAGGAAGGTACAGGAATAGTTGAGAGCAAATGAAGACGGTGGTAAGTAGTGGAAAGAAAGCAGTGAAGAGCAAAGTTAAAGTGAGCGGGAGATTAGCGGCGGAACAGATACAGCAGTGATTGGAGACGAGCGAAGGTAAGTACACTTTCAACATCAACACATAATATTCAATGAACATAGAATAACAGAAATAGGGACACATAAGACAAGAACGACAGGTCTAACCTCATTAAATTAATTAACTAAGTGATTAAATTAAAATAAATTAATTTAAATTGATTAATTAAGCAATTAAGCTCAAGCAACGCAGCGAATAATGAAATGAGTGAGCCTAACCTGACTTAGCATGTACACCATAAGCTATAAGCTTTAGCTAACCGATAGCGCTGAATTGAGCCTCAAAGTCATTAACATGACCAATTTAACAAAATGCAAAATAGCATGGCGATGGCTTCCCTCGCCAAGGAGCACGAACACATAGTTCAAGGGAGTAAGAGGACCTGCAGCAGCGTACAAAGTCGAGCGCTCCGGCTCCCAGCACGAACAGGAAAAGAGGGAGGTCTTCAACCTCAGCTGGACAAAACCAGCAGATAGGAGATGAAATACGACTGATGCGGCAAAGATAACTGGCGAAACAGCCGTGACCTGTCAGAACCTGAGTCAGATGGAAAGACAAAAGGCGGGGATCACCGGACGTGATCCAGAAATCAAGGTCCGCAATAAGACGGCGAGTCCAATCGCCAGTAGGGCAAGTGTCCCAAGATGATGGCCAGTCGCGTCGAGCGAGGAGATCAATGGCACGAGGAACATCCAAGCTATCAGCGAAAGGATCAATATGAAAATAAGCAGTACGGAGATGGACAAGAAACTCCCATGGAGTGCAGCCGGATAGGACACACAAGACAGAGGTAGATACGGTACGATAAGCACGACAGACCCGAAGGAGTCCGACGCGTTGGGTTGAATGCAGGCGGGAAGGAATGCGTGAAAATCTGACAACCTCAAACCAAACTGGAGCAGCATAGAGGACAATTGATTCGACAACACGGTAGTACAATATACGGCCGGTGTAACCACATCCACGGAGGTTAGGGAGAAGACAGGATAAGCGTTTAGCAACAGCCAAGGCCTTGGTACAAACCTTGTCGATGTGGTGATGATAAAGGCGACTGTTGCCGAAAAGGACGCCGAGATAACGCACGAAAGGGGAGGTACGAAGGGCACTCCAGCCATGAACCAAGGACAAACCTTGAGGAACACGGCGACCGGTCAGAAGAATGGCTTCGGTCTTGTGAGTGGCTAGGACTAAGCCTTGAGAAGTATACTAGCTATCTAGAACACAGAGACATTCCTCAGCAAGCGAGCGAAGACGGGACTAGGAGCGAGCAACAAGTACGAGAGCCATGTCATCGGCAAAACCGACAGTAATAGCACCACCCGGGAGAACAAGATCCAACACGCAATCGTAGGCTAAAATCCATAAAAGTGGACCATGGACGGAACCTTGGGGAACACCGGCGAAAACTGGTACTTTGATCCAGCTGCCATCAAAAAGGAAGGTACCAACCTGACGATCCGAAAGGTAACTACTAAGAATACGAATGAAGGAAGGTGGGAAACTTCACGACACGACAGCGCGGAGTATATTTTCCCATTTCAAAGTATTGAAAGCATTTTTGACGTCCAATGTCACAAGAAGGCAATGACAATTGGAGGAGCGAGCGCGATCCCATTCAGAGGTAACCACGCGTATCGCCTGCATGGTAAAACGACCTGACAAAAAGCCGAATTGACGGGGCGAAAAACCACCGGAAACGCGAACCGCCTCCAGGAGACGTTCTCGGATGCAATACTCGATACCTTTACTCAGGTGGGGTAACATACAAAGAGGACGCAAATCACCAAGAGAGGTATAAGGCTTATTGGCCTTGGGTATCAACACCAAACGACCTCTCTTCCAGGCGGAAGGAAAATAACCCTGTGAGTAACAAGAGTTAAAAAGCTTAGTTAACCAGTTAAGGGCCACTCTACCAATGACTCGTATGACCTCACCGGTCATGCCATCAGGACCTGGGGCCTTCTCGGGGCCGATACGAGCCAAAGAGTAAGCTACGGTCAGAAGACAGATAGGAATATCGGATCCATCAAGATTAATAAATGAATTATGGGCTAAAGAAGGAGGCAATGCGGAGCGTCGAGAAACAGACGACCCTAAAGAGGGAGCAGGAGGAAAATGAGAAGAAAGAGCAACGGCGGAGGAAGGATTAGATGTAACAAGGGCAGAAACAGGAGAGGCAGGGGCCTCAGAAGCGGAGGGGAAAAAGGAAGAGGTAGACGAAGAACCTAGAATCTGAGCGGAACCGGGCACACAGACAAAGAGAGACTGCATCGCAAGGCGAAACTCCTCGCGGTTAAGGGACACCGGAGGCTGGTTACCGCGTAGTGTTTTTATCATGGATTTGTACGGACGGCCCCATACGTCAGACCGAACCTCGCCAACTATTTCTTGGAAGCATTCGTTTTTCCGGCGGCGCAACAGAGAACGGAATGTGCGACGAGCCAAAAGATAGGCAGGGAGAGCAAGTTCGGAAGCAATGGCAGGATCGCGAGAGAGAACATAGCGATACAAATCATTGGCTTTGCGGGTTTCACGACGCAGAATGGACAGCTACTCACACCACCAAGGAGCGTCGCGACGCTTCTTACGGCGCAAAGGGAGTGAGGGGCGCGACGAGTAAAAGAGAGACTGGTGGGAAGCCAGCTCAGCATCAATTTCAGCGCGCGAGAAGAACGGAGAAGAGTTGCAGAAGTCACGCGAGCAAAAAGATGAGAGAGAAGATGAGAGAGACTCCAACCATGCATCAAGGTCGATGGGACCTGAATGAGGCAGCCAGGAAAAATCAGATGAGGAAGATGAAGAATCAAAAGGAGTAAGAGCAGGGAAGGAATCAGAAAAGCTACGAAATAAGAAAGAGTGGTCGGAACCAGTAAAATCGGGAAGCACGGTAGATCGAGTCAAGCGAAACAATGAGACTGGAGAACCAACAGCAAAATCTATCCTAGAAGAATAGGCACCGCGACGAAAGGAAGGGCCCCCGTCACTACAAACGGGATCAACACATAACTCTGAGAAAAGTAACTCAAGAAGACGACCACGAGAAGAACACAGGACGACAAAGTGGCCAGAATATGGTTGAGAGCTGAGGATGACAGATTTGAGGAAAGGTAACACGACCCTATACAAAAGTCACGTGTTTCCACGATAACGAAGCCATCACCACGACTGGAACAATGTATAACACCAAAGTCAGAAGAAGAATAAGGACGAAACCACACTGCGCATTTGGAATCCAAACTCACATGCCACTCGGTCCTGATCTCATACGGCTCACAAATACAGACAAAATCCGCGAAACGCTCGCTCGCTGTCTGCCACAGAAGATCCTGAACGAGACGACACTTATTGAGGTTTAACTGAAGAACAGAGACAGGAGAGGGCATGGTACAGGGACGATGAACACCTGAAAGAAGGAAACAAGCATTAAAAAACCAGCTAAATAATAGTACATTCAATACATGACTTAATAGCAAATTAGATTAAAGAAAATGACAGATGAAACACTTACCAACACGCTGGAAAAGCGAAACGGGATATGAAATGAGACCAACTAGGCCAATACAAAACACCAATTAGGAAAGAATGAAGCAATCAATAGCCAACAGTCCTCGCGAAATGCAGCAGAAAAGGTGAACACAGAATTAATCAGCAAATAAAACAACAGGGGAGAACAACCAAACAAGAAACATAGGAAGGAGTAGAGGAACAAGTAGAGGCAGGCGAGAAGTTAAGGTAAGTGGAATGAGGCTAAGGATAAGAGGGAACAGCAACAAAGCAGCGAGGAAATGCCTATAAGAACAACAGCAATGTAGAAGGAGAAATCTAGGTAAGGAAGTAAGGAAGGGAACAGGAAGAACAAACAGGGCAGGGGATATACACATATACACGCATATAATAATGCTCAGCGGTCAGAGCCTAATGGGCACAAATAATACAAACCAATAGGCAGGAGTAAGCAAGATATCTAAGGTTTTATAGTTTTTACAGTGACAATTTACCAGACAGCAGCCAACAGGAACAACTATGATTCGGTAAAAGAAGAAGGCAGCAAGAGGCCGCAGAAGTACGTATAGATGCAGCAACAAACAGCAGTGGCAGCAAAACCAGCAACAGCACAACAAAGTTCAACTAGACCAGATGATAACTGATGGATGGAAAACCTATTAAAACACAAGTAAAAGGCAGCAGTAAACGGGAATAGATCAAGTAACGAAGCCAGATAAAGTAAAGAAATTAAAGCAGTCATAAATACCGGATGTAACAGCAGGAGGGCAGGGATAGTAAAACCGGCGTGGACTGGAAGAAAATCGGACAAATTAAATAAGGCAAACTAAGTAGTAAATTAACCAAGTAAATAAGTTAAAACACGACAAAGCAAGCAAAAGCGAATGAGAACAAGATAAGTACAAAAGGACGCTTACCAGCAGGAGATCGGGGTGAATAGCCAAAATGGCGTAAAACACAGCAACACATTTGTTGAAATGAAAAAGAGCTGTTTGACCTGTTGGCACAACGCGGCAGGTAGAAAACAAATAAATGCAAACAAAGGGGAAAGTGAAGTGACAGGCAGGTGAGAGGAAGAAAGGAAACCGACAACACACAAAAGCAACGTGAACGCAGTGCTAAATAGGAAGCGACACCAGGCGGTGGCGGCAGGAATCAAGACAACATGAACATAGCTACGACTAAAGAAAACAGGGCTGGAAACAGAACAAGGCACAGGACCACCAACCGAAATAAATAAACACGACGCAAAACAGAGCAAATAGGGTGATCGCGCGGATTATCGCGATGGCGCGGATGCTGCGATTTCGCAGTTCCTCGCGATCTCGCGGTTTCTCGCGATCTCGCGATCCGAGCGATATCGTGGTTTTCCGTAATGTGTCGGATTTCTAGCGGCTGGCGTTTTCATGGAATCGATAAAGGTATTGCTCTTTCATCATTGACGCCATTGCGCGGTTTTATCGCGATTCCACGGTTTCCCCGCGATCTCGCAGCTTCTCGCTACCTCGCGACCCAAGCGATGTTGCGGTTTTCCGCAATGTGCCGGATTCCTAGCGGCCATGCGACTTTTTCCCGCGGTGGTCGTTTTCATGGAATCGATAAAGGTATTGCTCCTTCTTCATCGACGCGATCGCGCGGTTTTATCGCGATTTCGTGGATGCTGCGATCTCGCAGTTTCTCGCGATCTCGCGACCCGAGCGATTCTGCGGTTTTCCGCAATGTGTCGGACTTTTAGCGGCCACGCGGCTTTTTCCCGCGGAGGACGTTTCATGGAATCGAGATGGCGTTTCATGGAATCGATAAAGGTATTGCACTTTTGTCATTGACGCGATCGCGCGGTTTATCGCGATTTCACGGCTTCGCGATCTCACGGCTTGCCGCGATTTACCGATCTTCTCTGACGATCATGCGGTTCCCTCCGCAACAAACGACTTTTATGGTATTGACAGGTCCCGCTCAACCGGCGGACTCCTCCTTTACTAGCGATCTGGCGACTTTATCACGACCCTGCGGGGCACAAAGCAGTCAACAAAAGAATGGACCACACAACGAGCAGAGGGGAAAGGAGCACTGCAAGGCCCTCAGCGAGCGACGCCTGAGCGGCGGCAACAGGGGCAACGGCAATGCGCGAGAGATGGCGTGACAAGGCACAACGATAGGAATCATTCGATGGCCAAACTGAACGACAGAACAAAGAGAGAGAGAATAAACAGAAAATTCAAGCTCAAAGTGAGTTTCGAGTAGTGAAGCGGCTTAAGCTCCGATCCGGAGGGAAATGGAGCGTTGCTGGCAACTTCCGGTTGCCTCCCCCGCGGAGGGAACAAATGGAGGCAGCAACAAATGGCGGGCAATGCTAGGAGAGACGACCTGGGAGGGAGAATATAACCGAGCGATCGAACGACGGCGAAGCGAGGTGCAAGAGTGTCAAGGTGGTTGCATAGCTACAGGGGCACTAGAGAACCGAGCGGAGTCGAGGAGAGAAAGCAAGGAAAATTGCTCGAAGAGGTGTAGCAGTTAAATCCGAAACCTAGACCAGAACTACGAGCACGGAGGGAAAATTCTGGTAGCGAACGGTTGAAGTTCCGATCCGGAAGGAAATGGAACGTTGCTGGCAACTTTCGGTTGGCGCCTAAATGGCGGCAACAAATGAAAGCAGCAACAATGGCAGGCAACGCTACAATAAACGACCCGAAGGTTCGGACAGACTTTTTAATCGGAAAGTACTGGAACGAAGAACTCGAACGTCAGCCTGGTCACAGTACCATAAGGGGGCGAATCGGGAACTGAGGGAAAGTGCTTGAAGAGAGAAAAGAAACAAATACCGAGAGCAATGGGCTCATGTAGCGTTGTGGAAGAAGACTGGGACGTAATAGGAACGCGGGAAAAGGGGAAACCGGGTAACAGAGCGGGGGAAAAAGAGACAAGCGAAATTTAAATACGAGGCGAAAGCGGAGTGGAGCGAATAGCAATGGCGAATGGGCAGGAAGTGATAAATTTTAAAATTTTATTGGTATGTTGAATGCAACCAATCGAGGCGCGGAGCGGTGATACAAGCAATGCGAGCGAATATCAGCGGTTAATGCGTAGGGGCGGAAATGAAATGGAAACACAACAACATGTTATATCTTATACTTCATTTTATTTATTTATTATTTATTTACTTTCTTTATTTAGGACTTATCTATATATCACATTGCTCAGTATTTCCGTACCGATGCATACAGGAAATAGCGTAGCACATAAGTATGAATAAGCAGGGAAGGGAAACAGGAAATAGGAAACAACGCGTGCGGCGGGGGCGGGGGGGGGGGGGGGGGGGGGGTGCGGGACCAAAACGGCGGTAAGAACGAAAGGTGATCAGCGTCAATTAAGCATAGGAAAGAGACAGATTATAGAACACGAGGCTATTTATCATCTGCGGGGAGAGGGGGTGGGGGATGGGGCGGGGGGGGGCATAGGAAAACGAAATGAGAGCTATAGGCGAATAACATAAGAGATAGGCAAACGAATGGAGTAGATTATAAGAGTGATATTTAGGTGGGAAATGGTGGGGAGAGGTCGCGGTTTTACCGTATGTTTTCGCCCACCGAGAGGCGGTGCTGAGGGGGCGTTGCAAGTTCAGCTGGAGGTCGGTGCAACCTGCACGGGAGCCTCCCCTAGTTCTTGACGTTGCCTCTCGGGCCAAATCTTTTTGGGTGAGAGCATCCATTCCTCACACATGCAACACATACGCGAGGGGGTGGGGGGTATTCTTTCTTCCCCAACTGCGAGCGATGGCCTAGACCAGGTACACTATGCCCCATCCGGTAAGGAAGCCTGTCGGGTTGCCGCCAACCTCCGCATAGCGGGGGCGGGAAACAGTTAAAGTGAGTAGGTCGTGGAAACCGTCCCTCTTCTAGGGGCGCCGGAAGCGAGAGTCTCACATTATCTGGGTTATCTTCCCAGATGTCCGTCACTGGATTTCTGTCTTCCTAAAAAAAAAAAAAGGTATATGCCAATGAGTCCTGCGCTAAATGAACTAAACTGCACGAACGTGGTCCACAACTTTTCTCCAACGGATTTCGCTACTTTCTCTATCGAGGCAGTGTCTAGTAAATTTGATATTTGGGCGCTGCCGGTGGCTCCCTGGGCGATCGAACTGATCACCGAAGCTTTCTCAATAGGGAACATGATGTGGTTTTTCGGCTTGGCTAGGTCCTCAGCCGAGTATATGACTCCGTTCGCCAAATTGTGCGGATCGACGTACTTCCACGTAGGTTTGGTGATGGATTGCAGAGCCTGAGGTGGAACTGTATCAGTCAGATCGGGTGTGAGGCGGTACCATGCTCCGTTTAACTTGCACATGGTTAAGCATCAATGAGTTGCACTCTCTTCGGGTTCCCACGATGGCGAGGATATGGTTCTTCGGGGTTAAAAACCAGGATTCGTTCTTATATGTTACACGTAATTCATCGAAGCACTCCTCCGTCTTGTTCACTCGGCAGGCGACCGGTATGCAGTGCACGACGTGTATCGCCTCTCCCGATGCAATAGCCATATGTCCGGGTGTTTTGGTGATTGCGTAGGCCACCTCCTCGGGTGAGGTGTGCATTAGTGTGAGAGCGTTCCTTATGACCTGTCTCTCCAAATTGCACTTTTGTTCGAGCGCATCGTTGTACAGTTGCAGCAATTCGTTTTTTATATGCCGTTCCACATAGACGAACTTGGAGTTGACGCACGTAAAAATGTCCAAGTTGTTAACCGGTGTTCGCGTTCTTGCCTTGAATTTTCGATCCGTTGCCGCATCGATGATAAATAATTTCGGACGCTCCGTCTTTATTAGCCGACATCCGCATAGCGTCATTTCATGTGTTTTTGTAAACGCGAACGTGGTGTCCTCGGACGTGACCACGTATATTGTGGGTGCCTGCTGGTCTTGGGGTGTAATCCTGGTTGCTCGCCCTTCACACAAGACGTCGTAGTGGTTAAAGTGGCACGAGTCGCGAGGCACCGCCTCCCAGTAGGTGTAACCATTTTCCGGATCCAGACAAGTTCCTGTTTGTAGGGAGTAGCGTTGCCCCGAGCGAAGGATTACCTGGTTTGTTTCCAGTTTGACAGGTGCGATGTAGTTTCTGATGGATACTGTGACCACTGCTTGCACCACTACGTCGGTCCATGATCCATAAGGGTCTGCGTATGACGTTCCGGAACAGGTTCCCTGAGTGTCAATTATTCCAGCGATGGTGAGGCTGACGTGTGAGGTTGAATTCGGCTGAATCTCCGCGTCGTGTACCGATGGTGTGATGGCTATGGCCCCTGTTGCTTGTAAATCCCGACAAGTCTCCTGAGTCGTTGAAAATATATACTGTTGGCGTCCATTATGTACCACAGACACATGGGAATGCATCCCGCAGTAGTAGATGGTTCTATCGATTTCTATCCGGCACTGAATGACAGGAGTTTCGTTGAAGTCACCCAATTGTAGCAGCTACATGTCCCTTAATTCCGTAGTCGGTTCGATGTTTCCCGGAGATTGGTCCAGTTGGTCCACGATGGAGAACGTTGAGATGTTTAAAGTAGGACCGCTATAGTCGTAGCTAATCAGTCCCGATCGATAATAGCGACATAATATGGGTAATAATATTAGTTATATTGACAATTCCAGTGTAATAAGGACAATAACTATAGTTCTATCGATAATAGCAACATAACATGGGTAATAATATAAGTAATATAGACAATAACAAGAGTAGTAACGATAATAATTACAGTTCTATCGATAATAGCAAGATAATATGGGCCACAATATAAGTTATATTGACATTAACAAGTGTAATAAGGAGAGTAATTCGAGTTATATCGATAATAGCAACATAATACGGGTAATAATATTAGTTTTATTGACAATTCCAGTGTAATAAGGACAATAATTAAAGTTCTATCGATAATAGCAACATAATATGGGTAATAATATAAGTTATATTGACATTAACAAGTGTAATAGCGATAATAATTAAAGTTTTATCGATAATACCAACATAATATGGGTAATAATGTAAGTTATATTGACAATAACAAGTGTAATAACGATAATGGTTACAGTTCTACCGACAATAGCAACATAATATGGGTAATAATATAAGTTATATTGACATTAACAAGTGTAATAAGGATAATAATTACAGTTCTATCGATAACAGCAACATAATATGGGTAATAAAATAAGTTATATTGACATTAACAAGTCATATTATGTTGCTACTATCGATTGATCTGTAATTATTATCGTTATTACACTTGTTATTGTCAATATAACTAACATTATTACCCATATTATGTTGCTGTTATCGATAGAACTGTACTTATTATCCTTATTACACTTGATATTGTCAATATAACTAACATTATTACCCATATTATGTTGCTATTATCGACAGAACTGGAATTACTATCCTTATTACACTTGTTAAAGTCAATATAACTTATATTGTTACCCATATTATGTTCATATTATCAATAGAACTGTAATTATTACCGTTACTACACTTGTTATTGTCTATATCACTTATATTATTATCCATATTATGTCGCTATTATATATAGAACTGCAATTATTATCCTTATTACACTTGCTAATGTTAATATAACTTATATTATTACGCATATTATATTGCTATTATCGGTAGAACTGGCATTACTATCCTTATTACACTTGTTAATGTCAATATAACATATATTGTTACCCATATTATGTTCATATTATCAATAGAACTGCAATTATTACCGTTACCACACCTGTTATTGTCTACATAACTTATATTATTACCCATATTATGGTGCTGTTATCGACAGAACTGTAATTATTATCCTTGTTACACTTGTTAATATCAATATAACTTATATTATTACGCATATTATGTTGCAATTATCGATAGATCTGTACCTATTATCCTCATTACACTTGTAAATGTCAATATTACTTATATTGTTACCCATATTATTTGCTATTATCGATAGAACTGTAATTACTATCCTTATTACACTTGTTAATGTCAATATAACTTATATTGTGACCCATATTATGTTGCTATTATTGATTGAACTGTAATTATTATCGTTACCAAACTTGATATTGTCAATATAACTTACATTATTACCCATATTATGTCGGTATTATCGACAAAACTGTAATTATTATCGTTATTACACTTGTTAATGTCAATATAACTTATTATATTACCTATATTATGCTGCTATTACCGATAGGACGGTAATTACAATCCTTATCACACTTGTTAATGTCAATATAACTTATATTATTACCCATACTATGTTGCTATTATCGATAGAACTGTGATTATTATCGTTACTGCACTTCTTGTTGTCTATATAACTAGAGGAATAGTATTTGTAAAACTATCCTTTTATTTAATTAATAGCACACAATAACAATTATAACAAGAACACAAGAACACAATGGAACACAATATCGTATTGAACTATAAACGTAAATCGTAATCTGTAATTCGCGGCGTTTATAATATGTCTTGACCGTTCCGTATCCGTTTCTAAACTAACTATAACAACACTTTTTCCTAAACGCTAGCAACTACTTCCGCACAGCATTTCACACTGTTCCTTTCATAAATCGTCATTCACACTTGCAGTCATACATACAATTTAACAACTAATACCCAATCCCACATAACTTATATTATTCCCCATATTATGGTGCTATAATCGATAGAACTGTAATTATTATCCTTATTACACTGGTTAATGCCAATATAACTTATATTATTACCCATTCTATGTTGCTATTATCGATAGAACTGTAATTATTGTCCTTATTACACTTGAATTGTTAATATAACTAATATTATACCCATATTAAGTTGCTATTATCGATAGAACTGTAGTTATTATCCTTATTACACGTGTTAATGTGAATATAACTTATATTGTGACCCATATCAGGTTGCTATTATTGATAGAACTGTAATCATTATCGTTATTACACTTGTTATTGTCAATATAACTTACATTATTACCCATATTATGTTGGTATTATCGATAAAACTGTAATTATTATCGTTATTACACTTGTTAATGTCAATATAACATATATTATTACCAATATTATGTTGCTATTATCGACAGAATTTTAATTACTATCCTTATTACTCTCGTTAATGTCAATATAACTTATATTATGACCCATACTATGTTGCTATTATCGATAGAACTGTAGTTATTGTCCTTATTACACTTGAATTGTTAATATAACTAATATTATACCCATATTATGTTGCTATTATCGATACAACTGTAATTATTGTTCTATCGATAATAGCAACATAATATGGGTAGTAATATTATTTTTATTGACAATTCCAGTGTAATAAGGACAATAATTAAAGTTCTTTCGATGAAAGCGGCATAATATGGATAATGATATACGTGATATAGAGAATAACAAGTGTAGTAACGGTAA
Organism: Megachile rotundata; assembly: GCF_050947335.1. Classification (NCBI taxonomy): domain Eukaryota; kingdom Metazoa; phylum Arthropoda; class Insecta; order Hymenoptera; family Megachilidae; genus Megachile; species Megachile rotundata. Next base: position 1,260,638 of record NW_027473354.1, read on the forward strand.
CAATTACAGTTCTATTGATAATATGAACATAATATGGGTAACAATATAAGTTACAGTGACAGTAGTAAAAATAATAGGGACAATAATTACAGTTTTATCGATAGTAGCAACATAGCATGGGTAATAATATAAGTTTCATTGACATTAACAAGTGTAATAAGAATAATAATTACAGTTCTATCGATAATAGCAACATAATATGGGTCACAATATAAGTTATATTGACATTAACAAGTGTAATAGGGATAATAACTACAGTTCTATCGATAATAGCACCATAACATGGGTAATAATATTAGTTATATTGACAATGCCAGTGTAATAAGGACAATAATTACAGTTCTATCGATAATAGCAACATAATATGCCTAATGACATAAGTTACATTGACATTTACAAGTATAATATGGATAATAATTACAGTTCTATCGATAAGAGCAACATAATATGGGTAATAATATAAGTTATATTGACATTAACAAGTGTAATATGGATAGTAACTACAAATCCAACGATAATAGCACCATAATATGGGTCACAATATAAGTTATATTGACACTAATAAGTGTCATAAGGATAGTAATTACAGTTCTATCGATAATAGCAATGTATTATCGTTCACAATATAAGCTATATTGACATTAACAAGTGCAATAAGGATAATAATTACAGTTCTATCGTTAATAGCAACATAGTATGGGTAACAATATAAGTTATATTGACATTAACAAGTGTCATAAGGATAGTAATTACAGTTCCATCGATAATAGCAACATAATATGGGTGATAATATAAGTTATATTGAGAATAACAAGTGTAATAAGGATAATAATTACGGTCCTATCGATAAAAGCAACATAATATGGCTAATAATAGAAGTTATATTGACAATAACAAGGGTAATAAGGATAATACTTACAGTTTTATCGATAAAGCAACATAATATGGGTAATAGTATAAGTTATACTGACAATAATTAGATTAATAAGGATAATAATTACAGTTCTGTCAATAATAGCAACATAATATGGGTAATAATGTAAGTTATATTGACAATAAGAAGTGTAATCAGGATAATAATTACAGTTCTATCGATAATAGCAACATAATATCAGTAATAATATAAGTTATACTGACAATAATTAGATTAATTAGGATAATAATTACAGTTCTATCGATAATAGCAACACAATATGAGTAATAATATAAGCTATATTGAAAATAACAAGTGTAATAAGGATAATATTTACAGTCCTATCGAGAAAAGCAACATAATATGGCTAATAATAGAAGTTATATTGACAATAACAAGGGTAATAAGGTGTTCGGGGAATTTGTTCGATAGAGAAATCTCGAATTCAAATTGTCTGCCCGAAATGAAAATTTGCCTGTCTGCACGAACGAAGCTACTCGTTATTCGTTTGTAAGGGTTGGAAGACTGAAAGAGTGTATTTTAAAGAGAGATTTAAATGTATTTAAAGGATATAAGTTCACAAAAAGACTGTTGACGTTTACTCGCTCGCTTCTATTTACGTACTGTACTCGCGACCGCGATTACCCCTCCTTTTATAATAGATTTCCAAGAATGCTCCAGAACTATTCTGTTACTCGAAATTTCACGATGTCTCGCGGCCGTCCTCTCGCCCTGCACCACTCTCCCCGAGGCCTACGAGGCGGGAAGTACACAAACGGAAGGGAAGCACGTCGAGACATCGTTCGTCAAAACCAAAACATGATTGTAAGAATGTTCTGGGAATATCGGGAGCGATCCTTGACCGTTCCTTGAACAAAGTGTAACGACTCTGGAATCTAAGTTCAGATAGTTACTAGCGCTAAGAAGGTAAAGAGCGGCTTTTACCAATTAAACGACTCGTTTTGGACAATAACTAAATCTAAAGATTGTGGGATTCGTGTGGTGTGCGGTTAAGGAGTGAAATCCACAGGCCAATATCTTTCAACAATAAGGGTTTATTCAATAAAATAACGAATATGATGAATTTAACAAATAACAAGTAACAAATAACAAAATATGAAAAGTATACTGTTTTGATTAAAGAAACTAGAACAGACTTGATATAATATTAATAATAGAAATAACAGAACTTGGCAAATTAAGCAATACGTAATAGATAATTATGAATCTAACTAAATGACTCTCGCTAGGTAATACTTTATATTAGATCGTACCTAAGTCTGTTTTCGGATGAAGCTAACTTCGCTTTTATGTAATTAATTGAATTCGATATTCTATATTATTCAGTTCTCGTCTCGAACGCTATCGCAATTACAAAGTTTATATTGATTAATACGTTTATAATTTATATAATGAAAAGTCTTTTACGAAATAATTAATACTAGCGCGTGATAGTCTACCGCAGGGAGGAACACGACCTAAGTGTGATTCTCTAAGTGTACCTAAATACGCTTTCGCAAAGTTAGACAGATTAATGATTTTATCTGATATCTAACGCGGTGTAGTCGATTACGGAAATTACGCTGATGACAGAACAATATTCTTTTACTAATTCAAAATTCCAAGATTTGTTTGATTCTAATGAACTTTACCTCGGAACAGTTACTCTTTTAGTCTGACTCGACAACTAATTGTACATGACCCTTTTCGTCAAAACGAACACTGACAGCCAAAACCAGATCGCTTAATTGGGGAGCCTGCGTTAGCTAGCTACTAGAACGACCCACCGATACAGGAAAAGGGTGAACAGTATAAGTTGACAGGGTAGCAAATCAATTGATTCTAATATAAAATCGTAATTGCTGAACTGCCACCCAAAAGACACGGGCTTCAGAGACCAAGCCGCTCAAATGGGGAGCCTGCGTTAGCTAGCTACGAAACGACCCAGAGCGAGCTCCGAGAATCTGATGGCGCGTTAGCAATCCGATGTAAAATCAAATATGAGTAGCTGAGAGCTATGCTTTCGATATCTTAGCCTTTCTTGGCGACAAGTATAGCACTCTCCTAAGGGAGTTTCAGATACGAGACCGTTTGAATGGGGAGCCTGCGTTAGCTAGCTACTAGAACGACCCACGACCAAGTATCCAAATGGCGTATACCCGCTTTACCAGTCAAGTATTAAGAATCGTTGCGGCTCTTCACAGCGAAAACTGTTCCGGTTATACTTATCTGACGACTTCTAGCTGGCTCGACTTCGAAAACTGTCCTGCGATTTTGGCGAGCTCCGCTCGGCCTTTTATACTCGCCAGCCTGGCGAATTCTCGGAAAACCCCCATAACGTCGAAATATATAATTATCGTATAAATTCATAATTAGACATTAATTGTACAAACAAACTGTACAATATCGCATTCTACATAATGATTTATATTCCTGATATAAAAATAGTAATTTAATAGTGTTTTAATGAAATTGCATTTTCTATCCTCTTTCTATGTTCTACGCACGACTTCTATACGGTTCGGAGCTAGATGTATAAGCATAGGATGCTTCTAGAACATTCCATTGAATAATATTATAATTTACAACATATATTGCAATAAACTAACGTTTGACTTTAATTCTGGATAACATAATATTAGTACGCTTGATATGTAGTAACTGATTTGTTTAGGTAAGAGTTTTTGATAATTAATAATATCGCAATTGTAAAATGTATTTCTATCCTTCTCTAAGTAACGCTAGAATTCCAGGAAATTCGGGGCTAGCTTCGCCGCACGTAGGCACATAGCATTGCGGAATACACTTATTACAATAGCCTATAAAATAATACATTAACTTGTTTTAAATAAATTAACTTAACATTTGATTAATTTAATGAAACATATTACTCATTTTAAATTAGAAACATAGAATAATTATTAAAATTAAGAACATTGATATATATATTGAGCACAGAACTGTCATGTTGGTGATGAAAAGTAAAAAAAAAACTCTTCTAGGGATGTTACAGTTATATTGACAATAACAAGGGTAATAAGGATAATAATTACAGTTCTATCGATAATAGCAACATAATGTGGGTAATAATATAAGTTATATTGACAATAGCAAATGTAATCCGGATAATAATTACAGTCCAATCGATAAAAGCAACATAATATGAGTAATAATATAAGTTATGTTGACAATAACAAGTGTAATCAGGATAATAATTACAGTTCTATCGATAATAGCAACATAATATGGGTAATCATATAAGTTACATTGACAATAGCAAATGTAATCAGGATAATAATTACAGTCCTATAGATAAAAGAAACATAATATGGGTAATAATGGTAACGTAGCCGTTTCCTCCACCCGCGTTGCTAGGCAGCGCGGTGGAGTAAGCGGCTCACGGGCCCCCTTGTGCCGGACGCTTCAGCGCGCCGGGGTTGACGCGAGGGGGCCGATCGCGGAAGGAAGGGGACTGGTCGCGGGTTGAGAAAGAACACGGTGTTTCGCTCTTAACTATGCTTATTTATTTATATTGTGGGGCCGAGGTACTAGAGCCCTGGTCCGCCGGTGGTGGTGGCGTCGCCGGTGGTGGTGGCGTTGCCTTCGCAGTCTTCGGTTTCTACAATTATAATCGGTTCGTGTTAGTCGGTCGGTGTTACAAAATAGCGGCGATGGCGGCGCGGGTCTTACATGCTACGCGGTTATAATACAATCCCATTCGGTACGCTTATACAATAGAGTCTTACATACTATTCTTACATACTACGCTATCCCTATTCTTACACTCTATCTTACAAACTATACTCGGCGGCGCTCGCGGTCCGGTCGGTCGGTCGGTCGGTCGGTCGGTCGGTCGGTCGGTCGGTCGGTCGGTCGGTCGGTCGGTCGGTCGGTCGGTCGGTCGGTCGGTCGAGGGGAACGCCTCGCGGAGTACGGGTCGGTTGCGGCACGCGTTCGCGGGTCGGTCGGAGGAACTTCTCGCGGTGTTCGTGGTCCGGACGGAGGGAACAGCTCGCGGAGTTCGCGGTACGGTCGGTCGGTTGAACGCGGTCGCGGGTTCGCGGTCCTTATATCTACGGTTCGGCGCGATTGAGAGGAGGAAGGAGGGAGAGTAAAGTACACGGGGTAAGTGGCCAGTTCTGGCCTTTCCTTTCTCTTATTAAGACCGAGAATGTTCCTGGAGTAGGCTCTACCCTCCACGATCTGGCAGGCGTTACGCTGTGGGCCGCCCTCCAGCGCAACGGCTACCTACGAGGTCGGACAAGTCGGTTGACCGTTGGCGCGGCCAGTCTCGGCGCACGGGTTACCCTCCACGCCGATACTGGCCTCCAGTCCTCCCAGTCCGAGGCTATCGTCGGACCAGGAAGGCCTTATTGCCTTGGAGAGGATCTCCGAAGAGATCCTTTCGGGGCCGAAGCCCCGGGCCAACTCAATCGATCACGCGATCGATCTCTATCTAAGTAGTACCGCGTCGCGGTGGGTGGTCTCGGTGGGGGGTCCCCACCTCGCGGTGCGCGGCTGACGGTGCGCGGTCGACAGAGCGCGGCTGACGGAGCGCGGCTGACGGAACGGCTCGTGACGTATTCGTCACAAGTAATAAGAGTAATAAGTATAGTAATTGTCGTACTATCGGTCATATCTGCATAATATGGTTAATAATATGAGTTAGATTGATAATAATAAGAGTAATAAGGATAGTAATTGTCGTTCTATCGATCATATAAGCATAATATGGCTAATAATATGAGGAAAATTGATAATAATAAGAGTAATAAGTATAGTAATTGTCGTCCTATCAGTCATATGTGCATAATATGGCTAATAATATGAGTTAGATTGATAGCAATGAGAGTAATAAGTATAGTAATTGTCGTTCTATCGATCATATAAGCATAATATGGCTAATAATATGAGTTAGATTGGTAACAAAAAGAGTAACAAGTACAGTAATTGTCGTTCTATCGATCATATAAGCATAATATGGCTAATAATATGAGTTAGATTGATAATGATAAGAGTAATAAGTACAGTAATTGTCGTTCTATCGATCATATAAGCATAATATGGCTAATAATATGAGTTAGATTGATAATGATAAGAGCAATAAGTACAGTAATTGTCGTTCTATCGATCATATAAGTATAATATGGCCAATAATATGAGTTAGATTGATAATAATAAGAGTAATAAGCATAGTAGTTGTCGTCCTATCGATCATATGTGCATAATGTGGTTAATAATATGAGTTAGATTGATAATAGTGAGTGTAATAAGTATAGTAATTGTCGTTCTGTCGATCATATAAGCATAATATGGCTAATAATATGTTGTTAGGTTCATAATAATAAGAGTAATAAGTATAGTAATTGTCATTCTATCGATCACATAAGCACAATATGGCTAATAATATGACGTCGATTGATATTAATAAGAGTAATAAGTATAGTAATTATCGTTCTTTCGATCACATAAGCATAATATGGCAAATAATATGAGTTAGATTGATAATAATAAGATTAGTAAGTATAGTAATTGTCGATCTATCGATCATATCTGCATAATATAGTTAATAATATGAGTTAGATTGATAATAATAAGAGTGAAAAGTATAGTAATTGTCGTTCTATTGATCATATCTGCATAATACGGTTAAAAATATCAGTTAGATTGATAATAGTGAGTGTAATAAGTATAGTAATTGTCGTTCTGTCGATCATATAAGCATAATATGGCTAATAATATGAGTTTGATTGATAATGATAAGAGTAATAAGTACAGTAATTTTCGTTCTATCGAACATATAAGCATAATATGGCTAATAATATGAGTTAGATTGATAACAGTAAGAGTAACAAGTATAGTAATTGTCGTTCTATCGATCATATCTGCATAATATGGTTAATAATATGAGTTAGATTGATAACAGTGAGTGTAATAAGTATAGTAATTGTCGTTGTGTCGATCATATATGCATAATATGGCTAATAATATGAGTTAGATTGATAATAATAAGAGTAATAAGTATAGTAATTGTCGTTCTATCGATCATATTTGCATAATATGGTTAATAATATGAGTTAGATTGATAACAGTGAGTGGTATAAGTATAGTAATTGTCGTTCTGTCGATCATATGAGCATAACATTGCTAATAATACGAGTTAGATTGATAATAATAAGAATAATAAGTATAGTAATGGTCGTTCAATCGATCATATGTGCATAATATGGTTAATAATATGAGTTAGGTTGATAATTATAAGAGTAATAAGTATAGTAATTGTCGTTCTATTGATCATATTTGCGTAATATGGTTAGTAATACGAGTTAGATTGATAACAGTGATTGTAATAAGTATAGTAATTGTCGTTCTGTCGATCATATAAGCATAATATGGCTAATAATATGAGATAGATTGATAATAATAAGAGACATGAGTATAGCAATTGTCGTTCTATCGATCATATAAGCATAATATGGCCTATAATATGAGTTAGATTGATAATAATAAGAGTAATAAGTATAGTAATTGTCGTTCCGTCGATCATATAAGCATAATATGGCTAATAATATGAGGTAGATTGATAACAGTGAGTGTAATAAGTATAGTAATTGTCGTTCTGTCGATCATATAAACATAATATGGCTAATAATATGTGTTAGATTGATAATAATAAGAGTGAAAAGTATAGTAATTGTCGTTCTATCGATCATATAAGCATAATATGGCTAATAATATGAGTTAGAGTGATAATAATAAGTGTAATGAGTATAGTAGTTGTAGTTCTATCGATCATATCTGCATAATATGGCTAATAATATGAGATAGATTGATAATAATAAGAGACATGAGTATAGCAATTGTCGTTCTATCGATCATATAAGCACAATATGGCTAATAATATGAGTTAGATTGAAAATAATAAGAGTAATGACTATAGTAATTGTCGTACTATCGATCATATAAGCATAATATGGCTAATAATATGAGTTAGATTGATAATAATAAGAGTAATGACTATAGTAATTGTCGTTCTACCGATCATATAAGCATAATATGGCTAATAATATGATTTAGATTGATAATAATAAGAGTAATGAGTATAGTAATTGTCGTACTATCGATCATATAAGCATAATATGGCTAATAATATGATTTAGATTGATAATAATAAGAGCAATGAGTATAGTAATTGTCGTACTATCGATCATATAAGCATAATATAGCTAATAATATGAGTTAGATTGATAATAATAAGAGTAATAAGTATAGCAATAGTCGCTCTATCGATCATATAAGCATAATATGGCTAATAATATGAGTTAGATTGATAACAGTGAGTGTAATAAGTATAGTAATTGTCGTTCTGTCGATCATATAAGCATAATATGGCTAATAATATGAGTTAGATTGATAATAATAAGAGTAATAAGTATAGTAATTGTCGTTCTATCGATCATGTCTGCATAAAATGGTTAATAATATGAGTTAGATTGATAATAGTGAGTGTAGTAAGTATAGTAATTTTCGCTCTATCAATCATATAAGCATAATATGGCTAATAATATGAGTTAGATTGATAACAGTAAGAGTAACAAGTATAGTAATTGTCGTTCTATCGATCATATCTGCATAATATGGTTAATAATATGAGTTAGATTGATAACAGTGAGTGTAATAAGTATAGTAATTGTCGTTCTGTCGATCATATATGCATAATATGGCTAATAATATGAGTTAGATTGATAATAATAAGAGTAATAAGTATAGTAATTGTCGTTCTATCGATCATATTTGCATAATATGGTTAATAATATGAGTTAGATTGATAACAGTGAGTGGTATAAGTATAGTAATTGTCGTTCTGTCGATCATATGAGCATAACATTGCTAATAATACGAGTTAGATTGATAATAATAAGAATAATAAGTATAGTAATGGTCGTTCTATCGATCATATTTGCATAATATGGTTAATAGTATGAGTTAGATTGATAACAGTGAGTGTAATAAGTATAGTAATTGTCGTTCTGTCGATCATATAAGCATAATATGGCTAATAATATGAGTTAGATTTATAATAATAAGAGTAATGGGTATTGTAATTGTCGTTCTGTCGATCATATAGGCATAATATGGCTAATAATATGAGTTAGATTGATGATAATAAGAGTAATGAGTATAGTAGTTGTAGTTGTATCGACCATATCTGCATAATATGGTTAATAATATGAGTTAGATTGATAACAGTGAGTGTAATAAGTATAGTAATTGTCGTTCTATCGATCATACAAGCATAATATGGCTAATAATATGAGTTAGATTGATAATAATAAGAGTAATAAGTATAGTAGTTGTCGTTCTATCGATCACATAAGCACAAGATGGCTAATAATATGAGTTAGATTGATAATAATAAGAGTAATGAGTATAGTAATTGTCGTTCTATCGATCATATAAGCATAATATGGCTAATAATATGAGTTAGATTGATAATAAAGGAGTAATGAGTATAGTGATTGTAGTTCAATCGATCATATGTGCATAATATGGTTAATAATATGAGTTAGGTTGATAATAATAAGAGTAATAAGTATAGTAATTGTCGTTCTATCGTTCATATTTGCATAATATGGTTAATAATATGAGTTAGATTGATAACAGTGAGTGTAATAAGTATAGTAATTGTCGTTCTGTCGATCATATAAGCATAATATGGCTAATAATATGAGTTAGATTGATAATAATAAGAGACATGAGAATAGTAATTGTCGTTCTATCGATCATATAAGCATATTATGGCTAATAATATGAGTTAGATTGATAATAATAAGAGTAATGAGTATAGCAAATGTCGTTCTATCGATCATATAAGCATAATATGGCTAATAATATGAGTTAGGTTGACAATAGCAAGACTAATAAGTATAGTAAATGTCGTGCTATCGATCATATGTGCATAATATGGTTAATAATATGAGTTAGATTGATAATAGTGAGTGTAATAACTATAGTAATTGTCGTCCTGTCGATCATACAAGCATAATATGGCTAATAATATGAGTTAGATTCATAATAATAAGAGTAATAAGTATAGTAGTTGTCGTTCTATCGATCACATAAGCACAAGATGGCTAATAATATGAGTTAGATTGATAATAATAAGAGAAATGAGTATAGTAATTGTCGTTCTATCGATCATATAAGCATAATACGGCTAATAATATGAGTTAGGTTGATAATAATAAGAGTAATGAGAAGAGTAATTGTCGTTCTATCGATCATATAAGCATAATATGGCTAATAATATGAGTTAGATTGATAATAAAGGAGTAATGAGTATAGTAATTGTAGTTCAATCGATCATATGTGCATAATATGGTTAATAATATGAGTTAGATTGATAATCATAAGAGTAATAAGTATAGTAATTGTCGATCTATCGATCATATTTGCATAATATGGTTAATAATATGAGTTAGATTGATAACAGTGAGTGTAATAAGTATAGTAATTGTCGTTCTGTCGATCATATAAGCATAATATGGCTAATAATATGAGTTAGATTTATAATAATAAGAGTAATGGGTATTGTAATTGTCGTTCTGTCGATCATATAGGCATAATATGGCTAATAATATGAGTTAGATTGATGATAATAAGAGTAATGAGTATAGTAGTTGTAGTTGTATCGACCATATCTGCATAATATGGTTAATAATATGAGTTAGATTGATAACAGTGAGTGTAATAAGTATAGTAATTGTCGTTCTATCGATCATACAAGCATAATATGGCTAATAATATGAGTTAGATTGATAATAATAAGAGTAATAAGTATAGTAGTTGTCGTTCTATCGATCACATAAGCACAAGATGGCTAATAATATGAGTTAGATTGATAATAATAAGAGACATGAGTATAGCAATTGTCGTTCTATCGATCATATAAGCATAATATGGCCTATAATATGAGTTAGATTGATAATAATAAGAGTAATAAGTATAGTAATTGTCGTTCCGTCGATCATATAAGCATAATATGGCTAATAATATGAGGTAGATTGATAACAGTGAGTGTAATAAGTATAGTAATTGTCGTTCTGTCGATCATATAAACATAATATGGCTAATAATATGTGTTAGATTGATAATAATAAGAGTGAAAAGTATAGTAATTGTCGTTCTATCGATCATATAAGCATAATATGGCTAATAATATGAGTTAGAGTGATAATAATAAGTGTAATGAGTATAGTAGTTGTAGTTCTATCGATCATATCTGCATAATATGGCTAATAATATGAGATAGATTGATAATAATAAGAGACATGAGTATAGCAATTGTCGTTCTATCGATCATATAAGCACAATATGGCTAATAATATGAGTTAGATTGAAAATAATAAGAGTAATGACTATAGTAATTGTCGTACTATCGATCATATAAGCATAATATGGCTAATAATATGAGTTAGATTGATAATAATAAGAGTAATGACTATAGTAATTGTCGTTCTACCGATCATATAAGCATAATATGGCTAATAATATGATTTAGATTGATAATAATAAGAGTAATGAGTATAGTAATTGTCGTACTATCGATCATATAAGCATAATATGGCTAATAATATGATTTAGATTGATAATAATAAGAGCAATGAGTATAGTAATTGTCGTACTATCGATCATATAAGCATAATATAGCTAATAATATGAGTTAGATTGATAATAATAAGAGTAATAAGTATAGTAATAGTCGCTCTATCGATCATATAAGCATAATATGGCTAATAATATGAGTTAGATTGATAACAGTGAGTGTAATAAGTATAGTAATTGTCGTTCTGTCGATCATATAAGCATAATATGGCTAATAATATGAGTTAGATTGATAATAATAAGAGTAATAAGTATAGTAATTGTCGTTCTATCGATCATGTCTGCATAAAATGGTTAATAATATGAGTTAGATTGATAATAGTGAGTGTAGTAAGTATAGTAATTTTCGCTCTATCAATCATATAAGCATAATATGGCTAATAATATGAGTTAGATTGATAACAGTAAGAGTAACAAGTATAGTAATTGTCGTTCTATCGATCATATCTGCATAATATGGTTAATAATATGAGTTAGATTGATAACAGTGAGTGTAATAAGTATAGTAATTGTCGTTCTGTCGATCATATATGCATAATATGGCTAATAATATGAGTTAGATTGATAATAATAAGAGTAATAAGTATAGTAATTGTCGTTCTATCGATCATATTTGCATAATATGGTTAATAATATGAGTTAGATTGATAACAGTGAGTGGTATAAGTATAGTAATTGTCGTTCTGTCGATCATAT